>NC_034412.1:86550006-86643371 GCF_002078875.1 Numida meleagris
GGGAGGGGGAGGGGGAGGGGGCGGCGGCGGCGCGGGCAGCGGTCTACCTGTTCGAACTCGCGGGGCCGGTCGGGGCGGCCGGCGGGGAGAGCCTGCGGAGGGTGACACACGGTAACGCGGCTCGGGCGTTTCGGGCTCTCCGGCCGAGCACAGGCGCTTCGTTTCGTTTGGCGTGAAGGCTGCTGGCTGAAAGCGAGTGCCTTCCCGCTCCCGACGCAGCCCGGCGAAGCTGCGCGGCGATGGAGCGGTGTGATTCTCGCTGCCCCGTCGCCTGGTGTTAGCGTTTCGTATTCCGCTCCTTTTAAACAAAGAGGACTCAAAGCCGGGTGACCTTGGCGGAGAGCTCTGCGTCCCGCAGCCCGTGCTGCGAGGGGCCGGGTCATTGCGGGTCCCCCGCTCCTGCCGGGCAGGGCTGCGGGGCGCACCGAGCCCTGGGCGATGCTGCTTCGGCCCCACGGCTGTCAGGACCTGCACGGTCACCCCTACGTGGGGTATGTCTACAAGCTGCTCTCACAGAACGTCGTCAGACCTTAGCTCAGCTGCCCTGGCTGTGGCAAACGTGGAGGAAAGCCTGAGAGATCGTAGTGTTAGGGATGTATTCGAAATTGTAAGTGATCAGGTCATCCTCAGTCGATCCTGAAGTTAATTTGCAGCTGTATTAGGTAAACCAGCCTAAGTTACAGTGCAGGATTTAAATACCATTTGTCACTGCAGGAGATTTATCTGGTTAAAAAAAAAATGCCTAAAGTGAGCCATTGTGTGTTCAGGCTGTTGCAGTATGCTGGTGTGTACAAATGCTTCTACTTGCTCCATCAGCAGATACTCTTAGTATGAGTTTGTGGGGGCTTCAGCCTCTTTCACTGCTGTATCACACAGAACGCTCTCCTCAAAATTGCATTCTCTTCCTACTGAAATAAAAGGTCGTGGTAAAGAGTATTTGTGAGTCTTTTTTAACCTTGCCTAATTCCTGTGCCGTCTTATCATTTGTATGCAGTGGACATTTTTATTATTTTTGGCTGCTACTGAAAATACTACAGAGGACTTACACTGCTAATCTGATAAAATGTGCCACTCCCATTCTGTGCGCTGCTTGGGCTTCCTTGCTGTAGTCATGCTGAGTAAAACACATCAGTGAATGCTGGCTGAAATATGGGATAGGCTTTTACTTTATCCTTTCAGAGCTGTGAATAATTATGCTAATATGCCAGTGCTGTAACTAGCCACCCATACTCCAAAATATTCTAAAACAAAGCATTGTTCATCAAGAAATTCCTGAAGGACGCTATGCAGAGCACTGGTCTGGAAAAAGTTTGTACTTAGGTGGTTTAGATTTCCAAATAATGAGAATAAAATCCCTATTGCAACTCGGTCTGTACAATTTTTTTTTGCCTTCTGAAAGCAATTTTACTCTGTAGTTGTCTTTCAGTGTAAAAAGACCCTGCAAATAATTTTCTTATGGAAAAATTAAACAGTTTTTTTGGAACTTGTCGTGCAATAAGCACTGAGTACTTGTGTTTTTGTATCAAGTTGTGTGATGCTTTAGGGAGATTGATATGTGATAATTTCTGTCTCATTGCAGGTTCTCATGGATGTTAGCTGGTTTCTCTTTCACTAGTAGCAAAGGAGTAAAAATGTAAGGTTTAAGGACAAGGTTCACGTTGTCTGGGGAAGCAGTAGAGTAGGTACTATTTGGCCACGCTAATTTGTGGGAAATAGCTAGATCCATCTCCTAATAGAATGCAAAAAAAAGAATAAGCTTTTCTTTCTTTCCCTGAGTGCAGTAGGTGTGCTCCACAGTCAGTGGGGCAGCTGAAGCAGCCAGTGGTGGGCACTAAGGTGTGCTGATGCACTGGTCACTATCAGCTGCCTGCAAGGAGTTATTAATGTAAGAGCAGCGTCTTAGCGTTCTGAGTGGGTGTCTGTCACAGTACCTTTTCAACTACATTTGTTTGCTTATTTTTTTAATAGACTTCTTTTTAATGAAGAGCTCTGTCAGTATGACTGCTCTACCTCTAATAGTCAAAGCTAAGTACGTTCAGTAGTTCAAATACTTTTGTTTTGTTGTTGCTCTTTTCCTTGTTTTCAAACTGCTGCTGTGTGTAGCAGCATTAACTGGCATTAATGAGGCAGACATTCCAAATTCATGACAGTGTTTTCCCGTCACAGCGATGCAGGCAGCACAGGATTGATTGTTGAGACACTAATAATTAATAAACAAGGAAAGGAATTCTTCTGCATCCCAAGAGCTTTACGGAACTGGTGTGTGAGACCCACAGAATAGCTTGAACTAGAATTGAATTGGACAGCGTAACACAGAAAAA
The DNA here is from genome assembly GCF_002078875.1 of Numida meleagris. Lineage (NCBI taxonomy): Eukaryota > Metazoa > Chordata > Aves > Galliformes > Numididae > Numida > Numida meleagris. The sequence continues at coordinate 86,552,328 of NC_034412.1, forward strand.
TTAATATGGCTCTGCATTCAAGCTTGTGTTTTTCTTGTGTTCCTACGTTTAAGGAGGAAGAGAAGGGCTTTCTCTTAGTAGTAGACACTCGGTTCTGGTTTCTGAATGAGCCAGGCAGTTTTGGTTGTATTTGAGGAGTTGGGTCTTTTGCCTGAGGAACTTTTTTTACATAACTGGCAGGTTAGGTTGATGGAAGTCAGTACCTTTTGAAGGAGCTGTTTGTGCTAGCAGGAAAAAGGAGGAGAGAAAGGCTGGTTGGAACACCTTTCATAGTGCTCAGTTAGAATGCTTCATTTTTAGAGTACTGTGTGCGATTTGTGTTTTTTTAATAGAAATGGTACAAATAAGCTATACTGGAAAGAAAGTGGTTTTTGGAAATGGCAAAAATTGTGAAGTTTAATTTAAAATGTCAGTAATATTCCGAACACAAGTTAATGTTATACTTTGCTGTGATTTAGGATTGTCATATTTCAGGGCGTTATAAGAACTGTGATTTTAACCCCCCAAACACTCCTCAGCCCCTGATCTTTCACATCTGAAAATAAGTTGAGAAGGCGAAATCTCACAATGAGATTTTAAGACAAGAAGCCCACGGTAGCTTTTGACTTTGATTTCAGAGCCACATCAATAAATATATTTTAATAGATCTTTTTACACCTGAGATAGTATGTGCTGTTTCAAAGCTTGTTCTTAGCAGTATTTTGTAAGAGCAGGCTTCCAGCCAGAGGAACTTAAAATTAGAAGTAATGAAAGGAGACATGGGAACTCACTCCTGAACTTAAAATCTAGCATTCTTTTCAGTTCTGAGTTGACTCAAGCTGAAAATCTTAAAAGAGATTGCAGTTGGGCAGGGATTCAAGACCATTATCTTGATGTCTTTTATTGACCCTGTTTAAATTCTCCTGCGCATCATCTTGGTGCTCTCCACTTTTGTAATTTGTCCTATCTTTTGCTTCTCTAGGAATATGAAGAAAAAACTGGACGAGCTCACAGACCACTCTCTCCTAAGCAGAATGTGAGGAAGAATCTTGATTTTGAGCCACTCTCCACTACTGCGCTTATTTTAGAGGACAGACCAGCGTAAGTTTTGGGAAGCATCACAGAGAGGGTCCCTTCAAAATGGGCTAGCAAAGCTTTGCTTACTGTGTGTATTTGATCGCTCCAATTCAGACAGATGATTTTAAATTTAAATACTTTTGTTTCAGGCTAACGAATATGCAAGTGTGATGGTTACGAGGAAAATTTTTCAAACAAAAGTGATCTTATTTTATAGTATAAACATTTTTTTGAGCTTTAGTTTTGAGTTATTCTAAACACAAGGGATTTTTATTTTCCCTTTGAGAGCATAAAGATAAGAACAAAGCTGATATAAGCTAAAGAATTTGAGAAGCAAGGGTAGATTGTCTCTGTTTGCATAGAGAAAGACCAAACCCATATAAATAATGAAATGATATAATGATTGTTCTGCAGTGGAATCAGCGTCACATGATAAAGGTTGTCAAGAACTCAAGAAGTTCTTTGATGCTTCTGTTTCACTAAGGAGATTCTTGCATATGCAGATTAACCCCAGAACGATTTATTTGTAGCTGCTTTGTTGTGTTTTTTTTAATTCCTGAATTTCACAAATTCAGTTGTATTTAATTCATGGATTATATCCAGTTTTGCGGACACGATGTCTGCATTTTTAATAATGCATTGGTACAAAGAGCTGACATAACATGGGTATATGTTTTCATCAACAAATTTGCATGAAAAATCCTCCTGTCAAACTAGTTTAGTAATAGAATCATTTAAGACACTTTTTGACTGGTCAGTACACTACATGACAAAAGTTCTTGGTACACCAAAACAACCCATTAGGGATTATTTGTGATAGTAAGTTTTCTTGTGTACATACGGAAACAATGCATACTATCTTATTTGTTTTATTTAAAACCTGTCTGTTAAAGTTATTCATTAATGACATACTCTGAGACACACAGTATTCAGCTAGATTCAATTACGGTGCATTACAGGATGGCATCCAGATTTTGCTTTTTTTCCTAATGTTGATAAACAGAGGAACTTCTAGCAAAAAAAAAGGGATTTTTTTTTTTAAGATTTTAGACAGTTGAATCATAATTTCTTCCCTCTGGTAGAGGAAACTGAGCAACAGTGCCATCCTCTAATAAATCTCTCCAAAGAATCTTTGGGTTTTTTTAGTTGGCTTTTTTTTTTCCTGCCTCTTAAACTTTACATAATTCCTTGTTGATTTTCTGCAACAACAAAAAAAAATAGAGACTTCCAAAAAATGCAGTGAGATTTTATTTCCAAAACAGCTACTCTTGGTTTTGCTCTCTCTTGAAGGGTGTAAAACTAAGGAAAAATAAATTAATATTATGTAGTCTCTCTAGCTTTAACTGGACAGTGTTGAGTCTTAATAGAGACATCATCTCACGTATGTGATGATGTCCTTAAGACAGGGAACAAATAGTTTAAGTTGCAGAGTTTAAATTGATTGAGTTTGAATTGTTTCTTCTGGTTTTCCATTCCAAAATTCCCTTAGCTCATACCATTTACAAGGACTTCGGATTTACAAAAAGGAGCCAGTCAACTTACTTAAGTGAAACTGGAAAAAATCATTCTTTATGGGTAACAGTTACATTAATGTGAAAATCAGTTTCTTGTATTCTTGTTACAATCTGGATTTTAAAAAATATTCGTAGGCATGTAGCATATGGCTCTGCATGCTTTGCAGGTAATGCGATTATGTAAACAGTAGGGCATGCTGCTATTGGTGATGTTTGTGTTGACAGCTAGAAGCTGCATTAGGTATGAGACCTTACGGGAATGCACACATTAATTTTTGTATTTCTTTTTTATTAACTAAAGATGAAAACTGACCTAGAAATCCAATGCAACGATGAACAGAATACTTATTTCCTGTTTTGATGTTTTGGTGATCCTGTAGTTGTATGAGATACATAGTGATTACGTTAATTATAAATATGATTAGCTGGAAGTTAATGTGGTCTGATACAGGAGCATGTGTATTGTATGGTAGAGATTTTAGCAGTCTAGGCTTTAATCACAGATAGAAAATGGCTATGTCGATCTTGGTGAGTGGAAAATAGAATGGCTCTAGTATTGCTTGTTGCTGTAGAAGTGAGGGTAGGGAGTTAAGCATTCTAAAAGAGAAATGAAGTCTCTGAGAACAGAGAGAAAGAGGAAGCTGGTGTAGTGAGTCATTACTGCATGATTAAAGAAAGCTATGGATGTAGTCTTTAAGTGAGGTACCCACTGAGTGAATAGGGTCTTGTACTTTATCTGTAGTGCTCAGTTTAAAGTAAAATTACCAGCTTGTTATGTACCACTACATTCCTTTTATTTATGAAGATTAGTCTGTGGGTTCAGTTGGTTTAATAATAAAAATGCTGAAATAGCCAAACAAAAGGAAATTGCTCAGCATATTTTGTGTATAAAAGTACTCATAGCTGTTCAAGTGTTCTTTCCTTCTCTTCCGCTGACTCTGGCAAAAAAAATTTTTCCAAGAATCTGTTGGACTACTCCTTAATCAAATATTTTGACACCAGGCAGCATTATGCTTTTCTTTTTAAAGTGTCTAGGATTGTCTTTAGATGGGCATGGCAACCTGAAATACCGCTTTTCTTAATTTAAGGAACCTCCCAGCAAAACCAGCAGAAGAAGCTCAGAAACACAGACAACAGTACGAAGAAATGGTGGTTCAAGCAAAAAAAAGAGGTGATGGAGTTTCTTTTCTTCGGAAGAAAGCAGTAAAGTTAATGGCTATTTCTAAACCTGGAATATTCTTGTGTCATTCAGTTTTTCTGTGTCATGAGGGATTTGTACTTCCCTTCAAAGAAAAATCAATCCAGAGAAGAGAGAAAGACAGAAGTAGTTTCCTTACAAAGCCCCAAGAGTTTAGTTTTAAGTTACAGTTTTATACCAGGAACAATGTGTTGAGGCTGTCATACATAAATATATGTAGTTTCCATGCAGGGAGCATAATAATTTTATTTGATAATCAGTCTCCCACTTAAAATTTGCAGCTTTCCTCAGGTTTTGCTTCTCATTTCTGATCTGACTTCACTGCAGTGTCTCAGTAACACTATACTGTGCATATCAGGTGAAGCTGATAGCAGTGGTTTCTTGAAGTTTATTTTTTACTATCTCGGCCTTCTAATAAAACCAAACATTGCAATAATAGGAAATCTGGACCCATGGAAGTTGTGTGTACAAGGAGAGCTTCCGGAAATATTTTTTTTCCAACTGGCCTGAGCCACGTGAAATAGTGGGAAAGTGGTATGAACTCAGGACTTTTCCTTGCTTTCTACACTTGACATGTTTAATTAAAATATTCCATTGTGGTTTTGGTGGGAAAGTTCATCCTCCCCTTTCTTGTGACCCCTGTGTCAGTACGTCCACGTAACAGGTAGTGATCCAGAGGAGATTCTCTGCTCCTTCTTTGCACATATGGTAGGTGGTTTGGGAGGACTGGAGTAATGCTCAGGTTAGGCGGTGGGCCAAGTCTTTGTGCTGTCTTTGCTAGATGATGTCATTCTATCAGATAAGTACCTCCAGAAAAAAAAAAGACAATTTGCCTACAGCCTCTACAGATGAACGACTTGGCAGAGTAATGTGTTGTATAAAGGTCAGGAAATCAAAGTGTGTAAGCCCTATTTTTGTTTAGAGAAAAATGCAAGCCTGCATTTAAGACAGACTTACAAAGAGCTCGTATCAAAGCCAGAGATACTTGGAGGCAGTTGGTGGGGTTCGCCCGTAGCTTCCGTTGTGCTTTACAGTGAACCCATCCGGTGGTGTGTGTTCATTCCAAAGAGCATGGTTCATGGCATCCTTCAATTAGTTTTTCTTGCGAAGTGAGTACTTGCCCATATTGTAGATTGTGTCTTCTCTCACACACACACAGGTTCTGTATTTCCACTGTGAATCTGTAAGAAGCGCCTGCTGGCATTTGTTAAATCACATCTTAACAAATTTGTGGAACAAACAGTAGTTGATGATGCAATAAAAGAAGCACTGAATGGTAATGCAAAGATGTAAAATACATTGGAACCGAACATGAAAAATGTAGGATTTTATTCTAGAAGTTTCCACTTCGTAACTTTGTGATGTAGGACATTTAGATTAACCATATGGTAAAGTTTTAGAATTTGGATAGTCTGCTGGAAATGTGGGTATATGTAAGGTGATTTTACATGGCTATGTAGTCACGTACAGCTAAATCTCAAGTTTTATTAAACTAAAAAGAAAATTGCTTTCCTGCAGAGCTTAAAGAAGCCCAGAAGAGGAAGAAGCAACTGGAGGAACGTTGTAAGCTGGAAGACAGCATTGGCAATGCTGTTTTAACTTGGAACAATGAAATCTTGCCCAACTGGGAAACTATGTAAGACAGTATGTTATATTGAGTTTTAATTAAAACTCTTCTGTATCCTGAAGAGAAGTTACAAAGTTAGCAAGTACAATTCTAAATGGTGTTGGTAGCTTTTGTTTGAAAGTCATCTTCGCACAGTGACAAAGAAAATGACTAACATAAGCTTCATTAGTTTGATAAGGTGATCAAAAGTGATGTGGTTCTAATTCTCCTTGCTTGTCTGCAGTGGAGATTGGAGATATTCGGAAACTGTAAAAGAGTGAGAAGTGACCCATGAAAGAAAATGTAAAAGCAGAAAGCATAATGCTAAACACATCTATCAAAAATGAAATTTTCTTGAGTACTTCTTGAGCTTGATGGTTCGGTATCAAACACGGGCTGAAGTATGTGCACAGTACTGTTAAGCCTCATTAATTAGTGGTAGACCTGCTGAGATAATCAGGTGGTGGAAAAGTAGGGAAAAAGTTGTTTTAAAAACCTGAAGTATTGCAAGATTTTCTTCAAAGACACAGCACATACAGTTGGTAAGCTACCTTCACTCTACAGTTTCTCAAGGACTTTGCTAGTCATCTTAAGAGCAACAAAAAACAGCCCCTCCCAATCTCAAGAGCATAAAAACAACGCAACTCTAAGAAAATCCACCACAGCTCTTAGAATTGCAGTTTTCTTGATGATATTCAGTTGCCCTGTTAGAAATATTGATGGGGCATGCTGGCAAATGCAACTGAATTGGAACGAAGTGAGAAGTAAGGTATAAATGAACTGTAGATTAAATGTCTGTCTTTAGTGGTTGAAGATGCATGTTGCGTCTGTTGTAAATCTAAATACGCGTTTTCCTGCTAGTGGCTTACAAAACCAGAAGTTCCCCAGTGTATTCCATATTTTACATTTAATTGAGAATCTGCTTTTAGATCATTGGATTGCTGTATTTTTGTCACTCCCAGAAGCTGCAGCAAGTTCCAAGTCTATGTTCTGTTAAAATGTCTTTCATGCTTCTACCTGAAACTTGTCGCATCTTCGTGCATGTTGCTGGAGAGCTGGAGCAGCAAAGCTGAGTGGGTGACTGCATGTCTCATTTGCACAGGAAAGTGATGACTGTGAGAGGATAGATCTATAACCTGTTTCTGTAGGTTTAAGTCTGTCCAGACATTAGCATATGCAATGGCATGGATATGGATCTATTTTTCACTTTTTTGTTACTGTCCCTTACAACTCTTGCTGGTCATCTCTGGTGGCACATTACAGTTACTGTGACTGCACTGCTCCTGTCAAAATAAACTATTAACTTGAGAAGAAAGGAGGCTTTCCTTTTGCAGTTCAATATGAAATAGTACTAAAGAATTGGTATGCGCAAATCTTGTTTGACTTCTTGGTTCACTGACGTTCATTCTGGTCTGTATCCCTTTAGCTATGGTACGAGGACACATTTACAGTTCAGCTGACAATGAAATCTTTCTTAGAATACGTTTTGTTTTAAACAGGTGTTGTTCCCGTAAAGTTCGAGAGTTGTGGTGGCAGGGCATTCCACCGAGCGTGAGAGGCAAAGTCTGGAGCTTGGCAATTGGCAATGAGTTAAACATCACCCACGGTGAGAATGTCATTTTGTCTACGTTGTGTTATGAAGATAGGTGAGCCTTGTATTTACTGGTTTGCATTAGGATCTGATCTGTGGGCAGTAAGAGTTATCTGCTTAGGTTTTGTTTGTGGTCCTTTTACATGCTTTGTTCAAAAATACTCTATCTTTTAATCTTGTAGCTGCTCTAGGACTGCTGCCACGAATGATTACCATCATTGTGTCTTGCTTTGGTGTTACATGGAAATGGGCAGAACTACTCAAGCTTTTTTTTTTTTGTTTTTCAACTTAAAATTGCTATTAACGTTGTAATGCCTGTAAGCATGCAGTCTCTCCATTTAGAGCAAGAAGTTAGGGCTGTATGAGATTAAAAGACCTCCAGGAAAATTAGTCCATTTGATTATATGTACATTTGTGAAAACAGAAGTAGTGTGCTACTTCACACAACGGAAGAACGGTTTTGAAAGAGCAATTAATTCTAATAAGAAAAGACAGTAGACTGCCTGTACTCTTGCTAGTATTGTGCTGCTTTTCTGTGTTTGGTTCAGTTACATCTGGTTTAGTTCTTGCCTTGAATTTGGTAGGTTTATTCTAGTTATCTGTTTAGAGTGTAACTTTGAATGTCAGTGCTCTGTAAGAAAAAAATAATTGCTTGAACATAGAATGCAATTTGTGCCTAGATAGCCATTCCTTCTTTCTGGATCTTAAATTATAGGTCAGTGGAACAAGTCTTTCAGAACCATAATCAAAAGTTCAATTAGTATGTTAGATGTACTGCTGTTTGTATGCTTGGAGCAGCATTGCTTATATGGTACGTGGTTGGTACCTGACAGCGAGCACGTGTGTATACAAATAGCAGCTTTAGTTTTCTCTGCTCTTCTTTTTCCAGAACTATATGATATTTGCTTGGCTCGTGCCAAAGAGAAATGGCGATCACGTAGCACAGTAGGAGCTGAAGTAGAATGTGAAGGTATGTGGGTTTTTTTGTGAATAGCTTATGCTGTGCTAGAAATCAAAAGATTTGGTTAAATTGTTCCTTAAGTTTCAGATTTTAAACAAAAAAAAATCAGCTATAAAGGTGAGTTTGATTTAAAAAAAAAAAAGCACCTTTTTTGGAGGAAATAGCTGCATTCTTTCTTCTTAATGGATCTTTTGTCTCTTACATCCCATGCTAGTTCAGTTTACTTTAAAATTTTTCTCTATACAGTTCTTAGTTGATACCTAATTTGTAGGAAAACTAGGATCATTTGAGAGGCTCTAATTTGGATTGAAACACAAATATTTTGCTGCCTCTGCAGTTTTGTAATTGAAACTCAAATCATAGCAGAAAGTTAAATTTAAGTTCCTTAGTGCAGCTTTGGGTCCATCTCTTGGGCATGTTTCAGAGAGAAACAATTTATTTCTGCATGTGAAGTGGAGGTTTACTGATTGATTAGGGTTGTATTTTTGAAAGTATTAAATTAGTGCTTGAAATTTATCTTTGGTAAATCATAGAATCATAGAATAATTACAGAACAGAATAGAATCACAGAATAATTACACTGAGCAGAAAAAGGAGAACATGCGTACTGCTGGTGTTTATCCACAGAAAAAGATGGTTAGTTGGAAACCCCCAACTTTGTTTTCTTAAGACGTAGTTTCCTGCATCTTAATTACAGTGGCACTGGGGGCATCTCCTGCTTTCTCTTGAATTTTATTTTCTGGAATGTATATCCTCATACAGTTGTTATAAATTACTGCTGTTTGCTAGTGACAAGTCTTGTTTCTCCATTACTCCAGAAGTGGCAGTGGGTAGTTCCCAACTATATTTAACCAAGACGAACGAAATAGAACTGAAGTTTTTGGATCTTTGATGCTTTAGAAGTTTACTTTCAATGAGGTCTGTTTCAATTATGGAATGTACTGTATTGATCATGATCTTTAATGACACATACAAAGAGAAAATAAACATGATTTTGGAATGAGAGCCAACGGTAGTAGAGATAGGTGACATCTACTCTATAATTCTTTAGATCTTCTCTCACCAGAACCTCTCCACAGAGGTGACTGCTTCAGGAACTATTGGGAAGCCTTGTTTAAAAGCTGGGGGTCACAGACCAACAGGCTTGTGTGTGTCTATTGGTTTGTCAAAGGATACCAGTGAAATTTCTGGCTTGTTTTGCCTTGCCTCCCTCTCTTTCTCTCTACCCTAATGACTTCATAACAGTTTGGGGGGGGGGGAAGTGTAAACTGATCCATGTAATAAAAGCAGTAACTTTGGCTTTTATAGATGCAGGATTTTCTGCAGCTGACAGAGAAGCAAGTTTGGAGTTAATAAAACTGGATATCTCAAGAACGTTTCCTAATCTCTGTATATTCCAACAAGTAAGCAACATTAACATTTAACTTGACTCTCTGAGAAAATAAGTTTACTTAATCTTGTCTGTCTCCTGGTTGAAACAGTCCACTACAAAAAAAGGAGTAGACATCTGGAGGGAAAAAGTTCTTAAGGATTTGTGAAATTTAGAAAAGACTAACCCTAAGATACTGTGCATTTGGAAGAGACAAAAAAACAATCTACCAGCTAACCAGCATTTTTAGATTCATAGAGGCCAGTTCATGCTGGTTTCTGTCCTAGTGATTCAGGTTAGTGTTTCCAAGTCAATGAATCAGCACTGCTGCATTTCAAATGCATGGTAAGTGAGAGAGCAAAGCTCTAGCAAGCAAGCTTGGATTTTGTTTTGATTCGTTGGAAGACCAATGTAACTTGCATGCTTTTAGTGTGCTTTAGTGACTCATTTAAGCAAATGTTTTGTCCTTCTATACAAAAATGTTGACATCCCTGTTTAAAAAAAAAAAGTTTAGATTGTGATGAACCAACGTTTTTGGGTAAAAAACATCTCCCTTTGGAAATTCTCAGCCAGTTATAATAATTTGTGTAAGATACAGCAGCTGTTAATAGGCAACATCATGAAATTCTTTTCAGCTATAGAGTCATTGATATGCTTGATGTGCTGTGCATGCGTGTTACAGCATATTGCTGTTCTAACTGTTCTCTTCATGATTACATTCTGCCTCTAGTCTAATAGACAATTAAGTAGTTCTCATTAGTGTTCTGCTTTCTTGGCACAATTATCGAAATGCTGCTAAGCTGTAATGAATCTCTTAGGCTTACATTTGTCTTGTATAAGGATTTCATAAATAACTGATACAATTGTGCATCCATAATACATGTGGTATACGCAGTTGTTTCAAACTTCTTAAGTTAATAGATCTAAAGGATTTGGGGATGTTCACAGCTGCACTGGGGAACATGACTAATAATAATATGAGTAATAATGAGTTTAATCAGAAGTAATACAAACTGTCAGTAGCACTGAAGAGTTTTTAATGTGTTTGCGATGTACTTAGATGTGTTGTCTTGCTTTTGTTAAATTATAGGGTGGTCCTTACCATGACACATTGCACAGTATTCTAGGAGCCTATACTTGTTACAGACCTGACGTAGGATATGTAAGTGAAGTTTCTCATCTAGGATGGGGAGGGAGAGTGAAGGGGAGGGAGAATTCTTAATCAGTCCTTCATAGACCAGTATTAAGTTATTTTGTGACTAATTGTGGGGTTTCTGTACGCTTATATTCCAACACATGCTTGAGAAGTGTGTCTCATATAATGGTTCTGTTGCTAAATTTAAGCTTTTGAACAGTTTAAGTCATTGGAAAACTCAAAAGTATATATTTTTAGTACTTGAAAATCGGAGTTGAAAGAGAAGGTGTAGTTAATTGGTTGAAGTACATGCTGTTCTTAATGGCAGCGCTACTGAAATTGTTCTGTTCTATTGTTTCTTACTCCCCTTTATGTACATTTCTGCACCTTAGCATAGTGAGCTACTTACAGTCTTAAACAGCTGTGTAACAGCCTGTAAAGCAACATCTATCCAGGTGGTGTGAGCTCCCTAAAAGTATTGGGAGTGATTATGAAAGGACAGAGTGGATTCCACATTGTTTACTTAGTCTGGGGAAGGAAAAAAAAAGGGGCATAACAACGACAAAAACCAATACCAAAAGCAGAGCAAAGTTGTAGGTAGGAACTTGTTCTTTATTTGGGAGCAGCTGTTTTACAGAAGGTTAATGTCAGTAGATGCTATTCCTGTTCTCTGAGTAGCGCTGGCTACTTGGCTAAAAACTTCTGAATGTGATTGTTAGGGCACTAGAAAAAGGGGAGATGAGGTGGTGTGCTTCATTTGGCGTGGAAGCTGTTGTGTGAGGAGGGGGACCTTGTTCCTCTGGTTTGCAGGAAGGACTGTCACACCTTGGTCCATGTGACACAGTGATGGCAGCACCACACCCTTGGAGTGAGCAATCTTTGGCTAGGTTCAGCCTCAGCTCCCTTAAATGCTTTGTGGAAAATGCAACAGTATCATGAGCTTATGCTGAATGAAACCTGAGTAATGGCAGCTCTCCATAACTGACCGGCTAATGATTGAAAAAGGAACAGGTTCAGTCTTTGGTGTCCTAGTCTAGTCTAGATTTCCACAAATAAGGGTACATTGATCTCATCACTAGGAGAAGAGGGATGAGAAAAAATCTTCATTCTGTTCTTCAGAAAAAAATCTTTGCGTATTTGAAATTGCAGTCATCTTGGCCTTCCTTCGGGGTTGTGCTTGGAGTCCTTGAAAGGAGGCAGCGTGGGGATTGTTAGTTTCCATGCTCTCAACGTTCAGTACTACATGGTTACGTGGTTTGAAAAATCCTCCCTTTCTGAAAGTTTTGCAAAATTCGATGGTGCAGCGAGTGCATTGAACACTAGCGATTGTGAGGGCAAAATACGGCAGTGTTCTTGGAGGAATACAGATCTTGTTGAATGGTAACACTTCTCCTTTCTTCAGGTACAGGGCATGTCTTTCATAGCAGCAGTACTGATCTTGAACTTGGATACTGCAGATGCCTTCATTGCTTTTTCTAACCTTTTAAATAAGCCCTGTCAGATGGCGTTTTTCCGTGTGGACCATGGCCTTGTAAGTATGCAATAAAACTGTAGTCTACATATTGTAGGTAAAGTTTTAACATAAAATCATAACCTCAGTAGCCTGGAAAATGTCACAATTAACTAAGAATCAAAAGCTAGCACAGACACACGTATGCACTCCCTCAAAAACAAACAAACAAAATTTGAAAACCAAACTGAAGTAAAAAACAAGCCGCCCAGGTTTGAAGAAGTGAATGAAGTTGTTCCGCTGCTGAGTATCTTATGGTTCTCAGGGAATAGTTATGAGAATATCATTGTAACTGTTTCAGTTTGAGCACTGGAGCTGAAAGATGAAAACAGCATTCCGAAGTGGTTTGAAGGTGCTTTTTATCCCGGGCTAATAGGTTGCTAAAAATAGTCTGCTGCAGGAAAAGCTGTTTCCCATCCCTTACTCTCTAGCAGTTTTTTATAGATGGCCCTGGGGAATCAGATGAGCAGGCACTCCCCCCATTTTGCCCTCAGCAACGTTCAGTGAAAGTTGGCTGGCTGAATCTCTCTGAATTGTCTGAAATTCCTTGTTAGCATATACAGAGGGCTGCTTGTGTATCATAGCAAAGTAAGGCTCATCTCCTGAAACGTGTTTTAATTTATTCTTATTTTTCAAAAAATAATTGGCATTCAGCATTTCCTTCTCAGTTAGTTACCTTTTGACACTATAAAGATAGGATCTTGCTTCTCAGGAGTTGAAATGGGAAAATAAATCGGGGAAGTGGCTGACATCAACAGTGACCTCTTGTGTTGCTTAAACAGTAGGACACTAGGAATCCTATCAGCATTTTCTACTGGAAACCATTATGTAATTCCTTGTTGCAGCTTCTGAATCTCATCACTTGTAAATGCCCATGGGGGAATCTTTTAGCAGCAGCTCAGACAGCATTGCTACAAGCAGTATCAGTCATCTCTATTACTTGAAAAAGGAGGATGTGCTCACGCATTCAGTGTGTAAATACAGTTGTTCTGAAGATGATCTCAGAGTTAAATTTGCTGGGATTAGATACTTCTTAGCTGAAATAATGTTTCTTGGGAGCCTCTTGGATAGTGCCCATAAGTTTTGTTGGCTCCGCTAAGTAGAATCTGCCTGATATAAGAAGGCTTACTGGACATTAGAGGTGGTACTACGTGAAATAATACTAGCAGTAATATTAGCATTTTGTCCAATTACAAAGCCATGATTCACACCACAAAGAAAACTTTGTAGTTTAGAGACAAAGTGAGACAGTTTTGGTTTTTGGGTGTTAGTACTCTGATCTGATGTGTGCCCTGAACTTTGTGTGTAAGTTTTATAGCTCAGTAATGAAATGCTAATCCGTCCAAAATTAATAAATCAAAAAAGTAAAACCAATGGAAGAGTTACTTGTGGAAATTTTCACACTATAATCTATTCTGCTTGCTCTTGATTTCTTTAGTTGGTTACAGTATTATTACACTAGATTTTTTAATTACTGCTGAGTGAAGTATCATCTTGTATGTTGATGTGACCAAGATACCTGGACTGCTGTTGCATTTCTAATAGAGCTGCTTGCATTACCATCAACAGATGTGATATAGCAGTTGTGTAATCCCTGCTATAAAGTACTTCAGAAATGCTTCAGTAGAACACTTACTGCGGTGTTGGCATGTAAACAGGTCCCTTCCAATCCCTGACATTCTGTGATTCTGCCATTTTGGAAGTATGACCGTGTGTTGCATTACCTGCTTCCTCTTTATGCTTGGAGATCTCACGTGATGCTTGGTTTTTGTGTATTTAAAAATACATGTTGGGAAGTTGTTTCAGTTGTACAGTTCACTAATGTGGGTTTCTAGGTTTCTGATTTCATGTTTATCATGAAGCTCTTCCTCAGTAACTAGTAGTTCAGAGATTTTACCTAACCATGTGTGATTGTGTCTTTAGTATGCTCATCTCGTATTGGCTTGTAAGTCTTAATACTTGTCCTGTATTCCCGACTCAGTTTCTTCTTTGCTGCTGTTAACGAAGGCGGTCTGTCTGTCACTATATTTAGATGAAACGGGACGAAAAATTCCTTAAGGACATTGTAAAAATGGGGAATTATCTGTCATCCTTGTAAGGATTTCACACAAAAGACTCCTCTTTTACTATCATGATGTTCTGGAGAGAAGTGTGCTGTTACAACTCATACTCATATAAATCACAACTACTCTTTACTGCTTTAGTCAGGATATTGAATTAAAAATACTAAGTCACTTTGTTGAACTTCTCTTCCTGCAGTATTAAGAGAATTGAGGTAGAAAAGCCAAAAAGCCTTTTCTTTTTAACTCTTAGTTGGATAGGAATATTTTCTTTTACCAGGCCCTCTGTTACGAAATTTGAACTAAACATTCAATTTTTAAAATAACACAGAAGTCTTCACGTTAAAAGCAGTACAATTAAGTGGGTAAGGTGTTAGTTGGGGGTTGGAATCTGTTTTTCTTGCCGTAGCTGTTTGTTTTGTCCTGATCTTCAGCTCTTCTGTGTGACCTTTCTCTCTCCCTCTTTGCAGCAGAAGTTTCTTATCTTGTTTTAAAACATGTTACACAGTAGAAGCTTTGGTATTGTCAATGGTTTACGGGCTGGTTCGGCCCGGTTCCATGACAAATGGGGCGGGGGACCCACGGACCCACGCCCCGGGAAAGGGAAGAGGGAAAAAAGGGGTAAGGAGATGGGCCTGAGAACAAAACAGCGGCAACGATCTGAGGAGAAACAAACTAATTTACTAAATAAGATATCGGAATGCAAAATAACACACTATAATAGAATATATTTACAATTTAAGCTAATAAGTCCAATACAATGAGGGAGAGTGTTCAAAATGAAGGTAGGCCTTACTCTAGTGCCGATGGTGAGACAGCTGGGGAGCGAGAAGAGGGCGTCTCGTGATGTGCAGTTTTATCTTTCCCTCTGAGCGGAAAACGGTAACAGGACAGCAAAGTCCCGTGCAAAATGTAGTTGTTCTTCTCTTCTGAGAACCAGGTACCTGGAACTGTCTATGATCCACGGAACTGGAGCATTAACCCTTTAACTCCCAGTGCACTGCGTGATGTTATGATGTGGAATACCAATAACCAAAAGCCATAAAACCATGACAGTATTATAATATGATTTATGATTGGAGCCAGGTGAACTCTTCACTCTTGCTGCGGGCTCTTAGATTGTTTTAGTTTGATAATCCATTTTTTGATGCATTGGGTCTTGGATTGTACTCAGTGTAATATTAGGTTATTGCCACAAACATAAAGCACCGTTCCATTATCTTAATTATTTTGAGATATCAGCAAGTAACTTCTCTCCTGCTGATATTTTTCTTTCCAAGGGAAACTAGCCAAGACTCAAAACAATAATTGTATTGTTCAATATGAGATCAATATATAAATAGATCTTTACTTGTAGATACTGTCTATTATGTGAATGATCAGCTCTATTGTATCATGTAATTTATATGATCCTATTTTTGAAGAATGTTAATCCAACAACTGATAGTATATTTAAGCCTATTAATAATAGAACTAACTGCTTTTTCTCCCTATTGTTTTCCCAGATGTTGACTTATTTTGCTGCATTTGAGGTATTCTTTGAAGAAAATCTGCCAAAGCTATTTGCTCACTTCAAAAAAAATAACTTAACTCCAGATATCTATCTTATTGATTGGTAAGACATTGAAAGCACAATTACTAATATGCATAGTAGCTTATAGCTGCATGTCTGTATTCTTAACGTAAGCTGGAGCTCTCTTAGTTGTTTTAATATTTTTTTAAGGTAGAAGTTTTATCTTGTGTTCAGTAATCAAATTTATCAATCCAAATAATTCCTACAGACTTCTGGGATGCACTTAACATTTGCCTAGCTTTTATTACCCTAGTTCTGTTGAGTTTGAAGCTTCTTTCGACATAAAGCTGTATAACAGTGTTTATCTCTATTTAGGACATATCTGAATTCTGAGAAAATAAGGGAGGATGCAGTGAAGACATGGACGTGAGCAGTGTTCTATTCCTATGTAACATGGTCTCAGATCCTATGTAGAGAGTCCTAGCACAGGTTGTTTAAAAACTGCACTTTGGTAGCCAAGAGGCTTTAACATGTTTTTAACTGCTACAGCTATTGCACTTAGCAGACAGTTACAATCCTTTTATTTCATGAAATTGCCTTTCTTTTTAGCTCTGTGTAATTATAGTCTTTTTCCTTAGAGGTGAAAAAAGGCACGGATCTTATTTGCAGACCTGTCAAATTTCAGTGTGTGATGTATTCCGAATTAAGTGTTTGCATTTGTGCCTATCAGGCTTTGGTTTGGAGGCAGCTAAAATGTCTTTCCTCGGCAAGCAAGGCTTCATTGTCAATTTTGGGATGATATGAAATCTTTTTTGTGAAAATTGGCTTGCCTTTAAATTGCTGGAAGCTTCTTCCGTTCTCAAGTGTTTGACCGAATACTTTTAGTTAAAGATGAAACTCCCAGCAGCAGCTTTGTGGATTCTTTTTTTTTTTTTTTTCCTGAGATTCGTAAGCTGTTATGCCAGAAAACAGTCTGTACTCTTAATCCAGTTCTGTCTGAACCAAGCTCTCGATACCCTGATGATCTTTCAAAGCTTACTGTTAGCACTGAGCATGTTGCTGATCCGTTGGACCAGAAATCCATGTCAAGTTGTTCCGTCCAGTCTAACAGCTAGAAGTTTCAGTAGGTGAGCTTTCGCTGGATGATAGTATGGCTGAGGTATTGAGGATTTTATGGGATACAGTGGTGAAAACCTTGCTAAAATCAGCGTAAACAGTATCCACTGCTTTTCACTCATCCATCAAGCCAGACATGCCATCATAGAAGGCTGTCAGGTTGTTCAGACATTAGTTTGCCTTCAAAAATTCTTTCTGACTTTTCCCAATCACCCTGGGAGGCGATTGTGAGTGGCCTCACAATGATACCAGACAGTTTCATCAGTGCTCGCGGGTTCCTTGATTTCCAGATGCTTCTTGCACAGAGAATACTGTTACATGGGTTTTGTTTGATTTTGCAGTTACACTGGCATTAAATTTTAATTCAAGTTGAGTAGAGAAATGAGAAGTGTGATGAATAGGCTCATTTCTCCCAGCGTTTGTAAATGCTGTCAGTTTTTTATGACTGAAGGCTGAGTATTAAACTGCTCTGGATCTCTTTTAATGCACGGCAGGAAAATGCCAGAATAATACTGGAATAGAATAGAAGAAAAAGAAGAGGGCAGGGGCTGGCACTTCCAGTGATAAGAGGAAAGGTGTTGAAATTATATTAAGCCTCAGGAACGGGGACTACTTGTGTAGTCCTGACCAATCCTATATTAAATTTCCTCACGTTTGTCTTCAGCTAGACAGCTTGTCCTGTTATAGCTTTAGTTTTATTAGACAGTAGGGCTGGTATTCAGCTGTGTGAGATTTTGGTGTAATATTGTCCTCCTGGAGCTGGTGAGCATGTGGGAAAGTACTGAAACACTCTGGGAACCAACAACTGCAGTGCTTCCCCCTCCCCAGCTTTGACAGATCACGGCATGATGTCATGACATGGAATACCCATGACAAATATTTCAATACGTGTGTGTACGTGTATATATATATATGTGTGTGTGTGTGTGTGTACTTGTGTCTGTATGTATGTTTATGCATATATGTGCGTATCTGTCTATGTTTCTTTCAAAATCTTTTGATGCCATAGGAAGCAGATTTAGATTTGTTTTTTTAATGGCCACTTGAAACTTAAAGAGAATTGGAGTTTGTATCTGCTGTCCTTCCATAGAAATTAACAGGGAACTAGGCAGGAAGCACAACAGAAAAGATACGAAGGAAAATCAGGTGGGTCTGTGTTCTTGCAAGTGAAGACTTCTGAAAATTTCATTTAGAATGTTGCCTGTGGCTCCTGGGTGACTGCCAGTTTGAGAGTGAATTTGCTGTAGTACTGATAGCTCTGTGAAAAGCAAAACTATTTCTGGAAAAACAAGGACGAGATTTCAATTATGTTTCAAGTCAGAGAAGAATACGGAAGAGAAGTATTGCTTTTGCAACTCTGAGCCCAGCGAATTCTCTGACTAGACAGTCCTTCTGGTTGTAGGTAAAAATCTCTGTGAAACAGCCTTGCTCTCTCAACATTACTTTTATTTAAATGCACGTTTGCTCTGAGCTCCAAAGGGATGCTTGCTGCTGTTCCGGTGGCTGGCATGGTTACTGTGCAGGCACGTGTGCAGTAAATCTCAGTTAGTGCCAGCTCTGGGAGGACTCCAGTAGCCAGTGCCGTGCAGACCAGTTGCTGGGAAACCTTCATGCCCCTGCTGCAATTACAGTGGAATCAACGTGTCTTCTTTGTGCTGCTTCATGTCACCAGTGCTGCAGGAAGTGGCAGTAAAATTGTTAGACTTAAATCATTTATTGAGGGCATATGTTCCAAGAAAAAGCAATTCTGTGCAGAAAGGTGGGACCAGCTATACAAGCAGTATTGCTTGTATAGCTAATATTGCTTTGGGTTTTCTTGGGGCTGATAGAGGATTTAGGGAGTGGAACTCCCCTGCCATCTACGATAGGCAGACATGGAGAACTTAAGAATTTAATTAAAAGGTGCAGCAGAATTACTACCAGTGGCTACCTGCCACAAGTAAAGCTTCTCTTTTAAAAAGAACACGTGCTTCAAGCTCGAATTCCAACTGCTATATTCTAGTATAAATTCAGAGGCTAGACAGGCTTTTAGCTTTTTAAAGAATGCAAAGGGAATCAAGTGTGCAAAGGCTGTAAAGAGCAATGTGCAGTCAGGTTCACAGGGAACAGAGAGAAAGTGGTGTGCCTGAATAGCCCAGTTTTGGCCACTCGGCGGTGTCAGCTGATGAACTGCAGGCTCTTCTGAGCAGAGCAGAATGTGGAGTTACAAAGGACACACACGGTCTATTTATGGCCTGCTGTTGCTGTATGAGTACCTCTCCATCTCTACTAAGAAAAATGATTTTGGCAATAATTACAGCCCAGGGCTTTGTTTGTACTGATGGATTGATCGGTGGTTCTTTAATACTGCATTGACTGTGATTGTGCTCTTTGAGCACTAACTTTCTCTTGACACCGTTTGCTTGTTATGACAAAGGTTCGAGTTTGTTTGTGCGAATGTTTGTGGTGAGCGCTTCCAGTGAAATACTTATAGGCTTCGCTGTCTGTGACATGGGGAAAAACGTAGCCCATGTCATGCCATTAACACCTCACCCTCCAAAACTGAAGTCCAATATTATGCTTTAAATGCATGCCTCCATTTCAAAGAAAAAAACGGATCAGAAACCCAAACAGCAATTCTGTCCAAAGATTACTTGTGACATCCTGTTTTTCCTAAATTTGGAGAAGTTGTTACCAGACTCCAAAAAACTAGTCTCTGTAGGTTAGGGTGAAATACTGCATTGCCATGTAGTACTCCTGAGCGAGAGAACGTGGCTTGCTGGGTGCTTCTGACCTGATGAAATTGCTCACAAACCACCCCAGTGTTTGTTTGTATTGGCACATTTTAGAATGCAGTCAAATTTGCCAAGTTGCTCTGTTGCAGTCAGCTTTGTACTGTACATATTTATTTTCTTTCTCTTTCTTAGAAACAAAATAAGTGCTTCTACTTTCTTAGGCTATAATGATTTAAAAATTGTACAAAGTAAGCCATTAACAGCAATTTTATTGCAATAACTCTAAAGGTACAAGAATAGAATCATAGAATCATAGAATGGCTTGGGTTGAAAAGGACCTCAAAGATCATCGAGTCTCAACCCCCCTGCCAAGTGCAGGGTCGCCAGCCACTAGACCAGGTGCCCAGAGCCACGTCCAGTCTGGGCTTGAATGCCTCCAGGGACGGGGCATCCACAACCTCCCTGGGCAACCTGTTCCAGTGCGTCACCACCCTCTGTGTGAAAAACTTCCTCCTAATATCTAACCTAAATCTCCCCTGTCTCAGCTTAAAACCATTCCCCCTTGTCCTATCGCTATCTACCCTCACAAACAATCGATCCCCCTCCTGTTTATACACTCCCTTCAAGTATTGGAAGGCCACAATGAGGTCTCCCCAGAGCCTTCTCTTCTCCAAACTAAACAAGCCCAGTTCCCTCAACCTTTCCTCATAGGAGAGGTGCTCCAGCCCTCTGATCATCTTGGTGGCCCTCCTCTGGACCTGTTCCAAGAGCTCCACGTCCTTCTTGTGCTGGGGGCCCCAGGCCTGGACACAGTACTCCAGATAGAGATGCCATTGTGCAGGAGTATACAAGAAGTAATGCAACAGACACTTAGAAAGATGCAGTCTTTGTCTCAAAAGAAGATATGGAGAAATTGATACAAAATGTAACAGCCATAAAGTAGTACCAGGACAAAGCGAAGAGGATCTTAGAGTAAGTTCAAAAGCTGAATTAGTTCAGCAGTTTCCACAACTGAAGTGAGAAGCTGCAGAGAGACACTTGTGTAAAAGAGAGACATGGCAAAAGAATGTGTAGTGCAAGAATATATGAGATCTGATTGACATCATCATCGTTGTGCAGGAGTTGTCAATCCAAAATCGGGCATACCTGCCTTCAGCGCTGTTGCTAACAATATTTTATGAAGACGATTTATAAAAATAAAAGAGCAGGAAAACAAAACAGAGCCATGATAATCATATCATGGTAACAGTGCTTTCTTGGTAAGATTCTGGTCATACACTTTTCCTCTCCCAAACCAGTCAGGATTTTATGCATCTGCTTCACAGTACATGTGTCCTAAGTGGGTCTGGGAGGAGCAGGAGCGTGTATCTGGTACTTACTTTTTCCAGATAGCAACCAGAAACCTTCATTTCTGTGTCTCTGACACTGGACATCCCTGTGAACTGCTGTCTGCACCTGGCTGGGACTTGTGAGCTGAAAGAGAGCTGCAGGAGAAAATCATCCTGCTCTCCAGTGCAAGCAGATCATGTGCAAGTCACGTGCTCGCACTGCTGAGAGCTGCTGCAGCTGCTTTATGGCTATCGTAAATTTCTGCTGGGTTTCAGAGCAGTAGCTCACGTGTCTAATAAAAATGTCTCACAGTAGGAAGTGCTTTAAGAGAGCAAATGCTGTATCACTTCATAGAAATGATTCCTCCTGTTGTACCATCGCTTATTCTGGGAGGCCCAACTTCCATTTTATAGGGCTTGATGCATTTAATTTCATGCTGGTGTTAATACAAGTTAATCGCCTGGTGAAATTCTTGCAAATTGCACTTCCTTGCGAATTATGAAGAGATCAGTGTCAAATCCCTCGTTTGAAGTGACAGCTTTTTTATCCGAGTGAATCTCTTCCTGCAGGAAGTAGTGTTCTAATAAATAGATGTGGCTGTTTTTTCTGACAGTTAATTTTCTGCATAGTTGCAGATTTAACACACGTGGGTTATTCAGGTTAAGTCTGATTCATGACAGAATAATAGCTTCTGGGAATAACGTGGAGCAAAATTAGGCATTGATGCTTATCGTTAACCGGTGCCAATTACTGGCTGAGAGTTTGCTGCCACTTGGTGACCAGGAAGGCGCTCTGCTGAATTGCTTCCTATTGCTCCGCTCCTTTTAAATGGAAAAGCCATTGCTGTTTCCTGTACGCGTGTATGTGTGCATACAGACCAAGCCATAATCCTGCTGGGTAAGTATTCTGTAGTGAGACACTGTTACAGGGCATTGTGACTCAACAGGTAAGTTGAAGGAATATACAAGTTCTGCAATTCAAAATATCAGTCAGTAACCTAAAGAGGGGTTTTGATCATGCTGCCCTTTATTTTTTTATATATATAATAATATGTTGTGTAATATGACCAATAGTATTTTTTTCATTCCAAACTCTACCAGCTTTACATGTATAATGTTAGCTTTTTGGAGAACAGAATTTTAATATTCTCCCACTTAAAAATCATCTGAATTTGTGCAAATGACTTAATCTTGTCTTGCAGCTTGTTGTATGAGTTATTTCCCAGTTTTCCCAAAGTGTGCTGAGAAAAGCTTGCTCATTACGACACGTCATTCCAGCAGCCCTAAGTAATAAAGGGAAGATACTGCAGAAAACCTTTGATTATTAGAATTTAATGGGAAAAAGTATTAATCCCTATTTTATACCTACATGTATATCCATTCAGCTTCATTTTTTTTAATGTAAACTGGAATTTCTTAAATAAAAAATTGGAGGGAGTGGGGAGTGGAGAAATCTTAAGAGAGCTACTGTTAGATTCAGCATCCTTAAATACAAATTTTGAGTTAATACGGGAAGGTTTTATTTAAATGTGAGATTTTGCTGACCTCTGCTGGAGAAGGAATTATTTGCAGTTTCACAGAGTGATGGAAAATGTTCTTTTATGCGGTGTATCTGCCGAGGAATACTCTCTGTTTAAATTTTGGAGGGGAAAGATTACTGTAGCTGTTTTCCCTTATATACTGTAACATGATTCCAGTAAATGTAACTGTTGGCACTTTCTGAGGTTATGATGTCTTTGTTAGGGTCAGGGAAAGAAAAGAGAGTACCTTTGCCTTCTTTGCTGCAAAGCTGTCAGTGGTTTGATGAAGGAGGAAGTGTTCTCTTGGCAGTTACTGAATGTGGTTTTAGCCACCAGAAGGAGATGCCTGCTTTTGTTATTGCTGGAGATCCCATCTCTTCAAGCGTAGTATCACAGCTACCTGCTCTTTCTCTCTGGAAATCTTGCCTGTCTTGCTCAACTCACTAGGTACCAAGCTGATCTTCCAAAACTCACGCTGTTATTACTTTGCCAGTGAATCCAGTCTCGGTCACTGAAGTAATTTTCAACTTCTCCTTCGTCTAATTCAGAAAATACCCTTTTTAGTATGTCTTAAGATTCAGCTTTTTGTGTTCTCACAGCTAAAACTGCACGAATCCTCAGTTCTAAAGCAGTGATTAATTTTTCTTTGATTATACTTGTGGCCAGAGCATGCCCATCATAAAATCATGTATATTTTTCTTATGGTGTGATTTTAAAAAATTGAGCCTGGAAACCCATACTGATGGCAAAGCGCTTTAACTATTTTACCAGCATAGCACAATTTTATATTATTTCACATATCACTATGCAGCAAATAATAGAAGTACTTCTGAAAAACAAAGGGACTATTCAGATAAACATATTTGAGAAGCCTCAATAATGAGAAGTCTGTGTACGTCTCTGAGTATCCGTGCATTTTCCTCGTGCAATAACTCAGAAAATGTTACTCTGTTTTTCAGGATATTCACATTGTACAGCAAATCTTTGCCACTAGACTTGGCGTGTCGTGTCTGGGATGTGTTCTGCCGTGATGGAGAAGAGTTCTTATTTCGTACAGCCCTGGGAATATTAAAACTTTTTGAAGATATTTTGACCAAAATGGATTTCATTCATATAGCCCAGTTTTTAACGAAGCTGCCAGAAGACTTACCTTCAGAAGAATTCTTTGCATCTATTGCTGCCATTCAGATGCAAAGTAGAAACAAAAAGTGGGCTCAGGTAAAGAGGATGTTGATCTTTGATTAACAGATAAATGTGCTGTACTCATGAAGAATGGTGTTTGGCAACATATAGGAGAATGTTTCAGCAGACATAAGGTGGGTAGGGCTACGTAGCTCACTTTGTGTGTTTAGTATACAAAAACCCCCAAATAACAGGCTTTGTTAGCCCGTGGTTTCCAGTGTATGATGACTAAAGGTTTAGTGGTGATTATTGCAACAGGACAAGGACTTCAAAGTAATTTAGCCCAGGCAGTCTTTCTCAGTCTCCTCATCAACTTCGTTCTGCCTACACTGAACTTTTCTAGATTGTTTTTAGCTGCTGTGGCAAACTGGAGAAAAAATGTTGCCAAAGTGTAGAGCAAATAGATTTAGCTCACTGTAGGGTTGGAATTGGCTGACGTCTTACGTACCTGATTGACTTCTGCACCAACTGCCTTTCTTCACCAGGTAGCTTCATTGCTGAGTAAGTTTCCATCAAGAAGGCCTCTTCCCTCTCTAGCCTGTCATCTTTTTCCAGGTCAAAAGTAGGTAGAGGCTATGAGTTTACTTGCATCCATACTAAGACTTTGTTGAGATGCCACTATTGGAACTGACCTAGAATTAGTACCAAGAGAAAGAGGGTACGGGATTTTGTTTCCTTTTACTAAGATGCTGACTATGGTAGCCTCTACTTTCTTCAGTCTTTAAAGTTCACTGGATTAGTTTGGACTCAAAATCCTGAACTTTGTTTTTCTGAGGAACAGGCTTTTGGTAGTGGGCAGGTAATGAAAAAAGCACAGTATGTTGGAAGAATCCTGCAGCAGTTGCAGTACTCCTTAGCTAGATAATTCTTTTTGACTGAGACTATTACAGTAGAAATTACTTTGCTGTAGTATCCATTTGCGTTTTGTAGGGAAATACCTTTTTAAATTAGCAAAATGAATGTTAAGTGTGGTGGATGCACCACTTGAGGTAAACTGTTAGGTACTGCTTTCCAGAGGATGCCAAATGCTCTTCAGCTTAAAAAAAAAAAAGTTAGTTTTGTCCCATCTTTAGCATGGACTTATGTGGAACAGTTACTGTAACCAAATAAGTAAGCAGCGTACTTTGAGCTACTGCTACTTTGTAGGAATATGTATGACTGTGTAGAACTAAGAAATCAAATTCAGATTCACGTTGCAGCAGTAGATGTTGTCAGTATTAAGAAAAACACACGTTGAACCTTTAGCCTTGCTTGTACCATGGTAATTATGGTGTTGATGTCCTGTGGGTCACGTTCTGGAATGATGTTGTCTAGAGATTATGTATGTTGGACCACATCTAAAACGTTCCAAGTTGCTCATTAGTCTGGTTCCCACAATCCTGGTTCCCTCATCAGACAGGTTGGTGGTGGTTTCCATCTCCCTTCGTTTTCCCTAGGTCACTCTGACAATGTGATCAAGAAACTAAAGACTGAAAGATGCTTACCTAAATTATGACCACAACACTTCTGGTAACAAGAAGCATGGTTAAGACAATGTCATAAAATCATAGAATGGTTTGGGTTGGAAGGGACCCCAAGGATCATCAAGTTCCAACCCCCTGCCGCAGGCAGGGCCACCAGCCTCCAGATCGTCCACAAGTTCTGTTTTTCATCTGGAATTACCAACCAAAAACTCCAGGTTTTTGCGCCAGTACATCCTTAGCCTGAAACTTGAGTGACAGTTGTTACTGTCACTGCTTTGTCATCAGCTGTGGAGAGATAGAGATAGTAGAACAGATTTGACTGTTGGTGTAGCATTTCTGCAGCTCTTGTGTCTTAGATCATAGCTCCCTCAACTACGTAACTAAGGAATCTCTGTTAGCTGCCTTCAGGTCTATGTGAAATGCTTTTCTGGGCCAGTATTTTGGTGTCATTCTGAGGTTCCTTAAAAAGGCAAACTTTTTTCCACAAAGGGTATTGTTACTATGGTACTTCAGATTCTCATGACCTCACTTGATTAAATAGCTTTATGATTTCACACAGAGGGTGGTGACGCACTGGAACAGGTTGCCCAAGGAGGTTGTGGATGCCCCGTCCCTGGAGCCATTCAAGGCCAGGCTAGACGTGGCTCTGGGCAGCCTGGTCTAGTGGTTGGCAACCCTGCACTCAGCAGGGGGGTTGAAACTCGATGATCTTTGAGGTCCTTTCCAACCCAGGCCATTCTATGATTCTGTGATCTATTCTGAATGTCTTTGAGCAGGACCTTGCTGAAGTCTCTCCAGTTTTAGGGCTCTTTGAACAGCCAGCCAACTAGCAGCAGCTCTGTTCATACCTGTATTGAACACCCTTGTTGTGATAACGTGGATGCTTTTGCTTTGAAGAATAAGCAGTGTCATGTGATTGCCCTATGAGTGATTTAGACCCACTTCTAGTTAATTCTGTTGGGCAGGAGCTTGTTTAAAATTGGTCAAAGTTGCAGTTCTTTGAAAAGAAATGTCCCTAAGGGCATTCAGTTCCTGGACACTTCTTGGGGATGCTGCTGTACTTCAGTGAAGAGTAACCAGAAGGCGGAGAGTACGCACTGCTTAAGCAGCATGAGAAAGTGGGTATCAGTGTGCTCTCTGCAGAACAAAATTGTCCATCAGCTCGTAGAGAATGAAAGTTTTCCATCTGAATGCAAATGCTGATTGATTTATTTTTTACTTCAGATAATGACATAAACAGATCTAAGACCACAACATGTACTAGGCAAGCACCAGTCAGTGCCATGGTAGTAATTCTGAGCAGGCTGCTCTCTTGCTGTGGTTTTAGACAGTTTATTTATCCTGCGAATAATGACATACCCTCGGGAAGCTGCTTTTAATTGTACCAGATATGTCTAATCTGGCTAAAAATCTCATGTTCAGGCTTCAGAAGTATGTTTGTGGAGGTTAATTGAGCTTAAATCTTCATTAAATCCATTAGTACTTACTGTGCCACGAGGACTTAAGGAAGAAGTCTCGTGCACTGGGACAGTTTCTTAGTTTAGATAAAGTAACTGTATCTAACAGTTAAAGTAGTATTGCTCAGAGCTACTCAAATAGGTCTTTGGACAACGGTTTATTGAGTCACTTTTAAAATCTAATATCTTTTTCTCTGTCATTTCTTGAAATGTCCAGATACTGGCTGCTCTGCAGAAGGATAACCGGGAAATGGAGAAAGGAAGTCCTTCACTTAAACATTAACTCTGGCTGCCTCCAGTGACGCGCAGGAGAAGAAGTAAAGTGGCAAAAGTATTTGATGTGTATGAGCCTGCAAATCAAAGTGTTACTTCAGAGTTCTGTTCAGTAGTAAGATAGCCTTAAAGGGGAGAGAGGGGGAGGAAAAGAAAAAGGGAAGGAAATTGGGAGATAAAACCTTTGTAAGTGAAACCAAGGCCTAGCCTTAAACTTCGAGTGGAGTGAGCGCTTGCTGTGGACAGCAATACACATTCATATGTCTGATGAGGGCAGTTAAACAATATTAAGGTTTCTTTATTTTTTTCTCACTGATGTTTTAAAATACTGGGCATGCAGTAATCTCATTTGCTTTGAAAGCCATTCCCTAGTTCTGTTCTTAGGCAGGATATATACTTCCCATGCCCAGTAGCTGGATCTGGATTTTAAATAACTGGTGCTGGAATTTAAATGATGTAAGGACCATTTCTTTAGAAATGCTTCTTATTTTGTAGGCTGTGGGTCCCATTTACCAAAGAAATCTCATAGACATAGAACTACATTCCATTCTTTAAGAAAAAAAGAGTTAACAAAGTACACTCGGAAGAGAAATCGTGCTAGCAGTGTAAAATCAATTAGTCTTCAAGATGCCTTGGAAATCCACGTTCCTATCTGAGTACACATGGAAAAAGTTCCATTAATTTGGCTAGATTCTAAACTCAGCAGGAGTGGGTATGGTATCGAGCTGGCATTATTTCCCAACTGTACTTTTTCCTGTTTAAACCCAGGGTCACGTAGTACTACATGGGTGCTGCTATGTCTCTTCTGGGGCAGTGCCATTTCAGGGCGTTCTTGCCTCCCAGCTTCTTACTTCTGTGCCACCTGCCCAGCTGTGCTCATGAAACTGGGCTGAGCAGATACATTGAGAAGTGGTTAAATGGAATTTTTACAGCTGTTCTAAACCCAGCTCTGTTCGCTGGCAAAACTGGGGAGGGTGTAGGGTAGAAGTTACATAAGCCATCATTGCTGCTGAAAAGGAAAGCCTATGGGGAGCTCTTGAAGCTGCTGCTACCACAGTGGAAAAGCACATGTGGAGTTGAACTTGATTAAGTAATGAGGGAAAGAAGCTTACTGGGGAATATGCCAGACAAATACTATCAGGACAAGCTCGGGCTGTCAATTCTTAGTGTTTTATCCAGCCTCTAATACATGTGAGCAAGTTACAGAGAGAGTGGACAGCCGTTGCTCAGTTGTTGGATTCCCTCTGCATTCAGATGAATGTTGAGCTGTAAAGCGTAGGTGCCTCTGATTTACAAGAATGGTCATTGTAGAGTGTAAAATCTGTTTTATAAATAATTATTACCATTGAAAAGGGAAACTAACTGAAGCAATAGTCATTAACTATAAGCAGGAATTACTAAATCCTCTAGCTATATGGCCACAGGCTTCCCAGTGTTTTTCATTCTGTTTTGTGCTGAGTATTTCAGCACTGACTGATTTAAAAAAAAATAATAATAATAGTTGCACACTGCTCAACTCAGCATACAGTGTAAGGACTGTGAGACATCATCAAACTACTGTCCTTTATTACAAACATTATTTCTACAAGTGACACTTCGGCAGTAATATTAAAAAGAGGGAAGGGAAGATTTCTTGGTAAGTCTTTGAAGACTCACAGTCACTTTGGAATATATGTAATGCAAATGCAGCTTGCAAGTCTGTTACCTCACTGGCCTTTTTTCCTGTCCACTTTGTGTACCTGGCGTAATAGATACGGTTTTTTTGGTTGCCCATCTGAATTTCTCCAGAAGACTTCTTTAGGTCATCACTTACTGAAAACAGGCATCGGGATGCTGACACTGAGAGCGTATTAATTCTCCCAGGATTTGTATATCTGTATAGACTGGTACTTGTATGCTGTGTTGCTTTGAAGTGCAATAGAAAGCTGGAAGGTCAGTAAGTGTTTTTTAAGATTACTTTTTCTATTACTACAGCAAAGATGCCTTTTCATGAAAGGCGTGAGAGGCCTACCATCTGCAACATTTGCACTATGCTTTTAAATGATCCATTAAACACACAGACAACTTTCCCCAGTATACGTTTTTAGGTGGTACTGTAACTGGCTTTGTGATTTCAGTCTGCGTTGTAACTAGATGTGTATTTCTGTTTAAAGCAAGTTGGCAGTGTGGCTCACTTGTCTGGTTGGAATGCGTTCTTGAGCCACTAGGTATTTGTCTTCGCCATCTGCAGCCTGTTTTCTTCTCAAAAACACGTTGAATGTAACAGTGAAAATAGGCATAGTTGTGAGAAAAGGCCTGCTGCAACACTCGTGCACTGTTTGTTACTTGCAAATGTAATTATTTTGGTCTGTGATTTGATCTTTCTGTTCTTAGGAGATGTATATATTTTCTAGATGATTTCTTTGTGTATATGAGGTTTGTTCTTTAATGAAGAAAAGCAATGCAATAAGGAGGAGCTTTGCACAGTTTATTTTCAAAGAAAATGCATTTGAAAAAAAATGACCTGCCTAAAGATGCAATTGTTTCAACTTCTCAGTAACTCGATTTGAAGATAACACTTGAATTTTGATAAAAACAGAGATGAGTTGTGATGGCTTAGAATTAATTGCCACCAAGCTTCTTCAGTTCTTTTGCGGCATACCAAATCTCTTAATTATTAAGGAAGGTTTCTGTAATCAATTCAGGGATCGCATAAAAAATGCTGACAATTCTATTGTTCAGGTGCTCAAGGGTATCTGTAACATCGTGCATGAGGTTTTCTCTCATTGAACAAGTGTCCCCATCAGAGCAGACTTTTTTTTTCTTCACGGGCTTAAGGAAAAAAAATGCTGCACTACACCAGAGGTTTGCAACTGTCGCTGTACATACAGCAGATCAGAGAAACCAGAACATTGCCACCAGGTTCGGAATTTTGTACGACCCGCACTTTATTGTAAAACCGTCTTGCAACTTCCGTCAGCAACCCGTCATTACCGTGTTTCATTTAGTGAAGAATTTCATTTGGAAAGGTACCTTCTAACAGCTCACTTGGGAATGTTTTAGAGACCACACACATAGAGAACTGTTGATACATCCTCTGTACATCATGTTTAAATTGTTTTTATGTAGTTATCAGTTGGTTTGTTTTAGATACATGTATCAAACTGGAACTTTTTTCAACTGTAAATATATGGTTTTATTAAATAAAGTCATGTAAAGTTACCTTAATCACCTGTTGTCAGTGCAATCGAGAAACTGAAAGTTCAAGTATCTGCTTCTTGCACTGTTGGACAGCCTCTCTGCTGTTCATCATCCGCTGTTATTTATGACAGCAGTTCCGTAGAACACCAGAGGCTGCTCAACATGTGCAAAACCCACTCCTGGATCAAGAGAAAAGCTCACATCTGCTAACATGGCTCATGGTGAAAGGTCCTGACTTACAATGTCTTTTTTCATGATAAGCGTAACAAGTGGTTGGCGCTTGCCTCCTTTTACAGTCCAGCAGCAGCCAGAGGTACATCTACTGCTACGTAGTGAAAAGCTATTGGTTGTGCAGTCTGTCTTCATGAATAGAGGTTGTGAGCTACTGGAAATACAGACTGCTTGTTCTTTGTAGGACACAAGCGTTTTGTATTCAGGACATCATCATCCCGTGCCTGAAGTCAAAAATGATGCTACCCCAGCAGCAGCAAGAGCTGCAGGACGTAGATCCGCCATGTTGCCTTTTTTTTCTGTGAGCCGTGTGGGAATTTGAAGAATACACTGTTTGGAAGGGGGAAGCTGCTTCCTGTCTGCTAAAGCTGGCTGAGCTGTGCTGTCATCCCTAGGGAAAAGTTTCTCCCTCCCCGCCTCTTTTTTCAGTCTTGTGGAATCCTGACACGCTGAACTTGAACCGTGCGAAGGGGCTGAAGCTGTGGTGCGCTTACGCTGCTCTGCACCTTGTCACACACCATCTAGTACCCCCTAATGCTGAAAAAGGGGAAAGACAAAACGACAAAAAACTCTAGTTTGGGATGAGAAGTTTAATACATATTTTTGAAGTAGTAAACCTTTCATCTTGTACACCGAGACAAATTTTGCAGCCGGTTCTGTTGACAGAATGGATGAGGGATTTAGTGCTTCTGTAGGATTGTGCTGTATGCAGGTTGGGTTTGCTGTGAACACCCAGCATCCCTCCTCAGCTCTCAGCCACATCTATGAAAGCTAACCTCTAGAATTAATTGTCTCCTAGGACCTCTAGAAGGCACAGGTGGTGTGGTTATACAGATGAAATTGTTAATGAATTTTAAGAACCAGGAAGGGGGTTGCTAGAATCAAGATTTGAATTAGGGCATCTGAGTGCTCTGCATAAACGATATGGCCATGGCCTTACAGGACTCAGCGCTGAGATGGTTTTCCAGAAGTGCAGGCTTTTGACTGTGCTCTTCTTTTGCATTTTTTAAAAATGGAGGTACATGTAGGTGGCTTCATTCAAAAATGGGTGCAATAATCTCTTAATGCATAACATTGACGTGTCCTTTAGAAGAGTCTTTTTCAGGAGTAGATGTAGTAGTTCTTCCCCAAGAAGAACCATGTTGAAATACTAGAATTACAGAAAACTCCATGGTTTGGATCTTTTCCATGCTTTATTTTCATCCTCAAAGTAGAAGTGAATTGGCTTCCCTGATTTTTTTCTGAATTTCCCTCTGTTTAAGGATCAAACCGGCGTGGTGATGTTTCAGTGCTTCCAGTTGCCGACTTAACGACTCTATGGTGTTCATCTTTTCCTCAAAGTCCCGCAGCAGCACCTCCTCTCCAAGCAAGCCACGTCGCTGCTGCAGTTTCAAGCTGTGTGCCCGCAGACTGTCTCTGGCCTGCTTGCTCTTGCTCAGGATGTCTCCCTTCTGCAGCAGGGCGCTCTTGATGTCTCTCAGCTCAGCCTCCCTGTCTCTGTTCTCAGCTTCCACAAACTGCAGTTTCTCCTGGACGTGGCTGAGGGTCTGTTCTGCGTTAGCTACCTTCTTTTTGAGCTTCAGGATCTCGCTGTTGAGTCCATCAAGCTTTTCGTTGAGCTCCTGGTTCTCTTTCTTCATGTGATTGATTTCTGCGAGGTGCCGGCCTTTCAGCGTTTCTCCGGGGGCTCTCAGGACGCTCTCAAGGTTTCGGACCTCAAGCTTCACCTTGATGTTTTCCAGCCGAGCCTGCAGGGACAGAAGCACGCGAGGGATGGTTCTGCGCCTCCGCTCTCCGGCACGGCGGGGAAGGAGCGCTCTGGGTTAAAATCAGACGGGACGACGGTGAAGACGAGCGTCGGGCGCGGTGCCGTTAAGCAGGGCTGGACGGACGTTCACCCGCGCGAAAGGGAAAACCTCCGCCCGTCGGGAGAGCGGACGGAGCCGGGGGGACCGCACTCACCTCCCGCAGTAAGGTCTCCTTGTCCTGCTCCCGGGCCTGGATGTCGCCGACCGCCCTGAGGGCCGCCTCCCTGCCTCCCTGCCGCCGCGCCACCGTCTGCACGGCCACGGCCTTTTTGCGCGCCTGGAAGGCGGCCCAGGCGGCGCCGGCCCTCGCCTCGCTGTCCGCGCGGTCCCTCTGCCGGGCGTCCACCAGCTGCCGCCAGGCGGCGGCCTCCCGCTCCCGCCGCTGCCACAGCTCCCGCAGCTCCCGCAGCCGCTCGGCGAACAGCTGCTGCCCGCCCGCCTCGTCCGTCCGCCGCTCGCCCCGCTGCATCCGCAGCGCCTCTCCCAGCAGCATCTGCAGGCGCCCTTCGGCCTGGTGCAGCCGCTGCCGCTCGGCCTCCAGCGCCCGGTACTCGGCCAGCAGCCCCGCGCGCTCCTGCCGCTCCTCTTCCGCGGCTTCGCCGGGGGCTGCGGACTCCGGGGCCCCGCCGGGGGCGGCCTCCTCCGCGCCGCTCTCCTCCTCTCCCGCCCGCGGCGCGGCTCCCTCGGGCTCTGCGGGCTCCGGAGGCTCTGCCGGGCCCTCGGGCTCCCCGCTCCCCGCGCTCAGGGTCTCGGGCTCGCTCTCGGGGGCTTCGGCATCCCCGCTCCCCTCCTGCTCCTCCGCCCCCGGCTCCGCGAGCTCCCCGGGCTCCCCCTCCTCCTCCATTCCTCCGCCCGTCGGCTTCCCCCGTTGCCCGGGCGACGGGACTCGGCTCTAACGGCCCCGCCCCTCCCTCCGCCCCCTCCGCCCCGCCCTCTCACCCCGGCCACCACTCAGCGGCGGGGTCGCCCGGGGTCGCCTCTCCGATTGGCCGCCGGAAAGGAAGCAGGCTTCCGCTCGGCCAATCGCTGCCGCTTATTCATTTTAATCCCCCCCGCGCCCAGGCGTTTCGCCCCTATTGGCCGCGATCCGGAGGGGCCGCTCGAGTCCTCCTCATCCATTGGCCGCCCGGCTCGAGGCTCCTCCCGGCGGGAGCGCCGCCATTGGCCGCGTCTGAGCGGGGGCGGGGCCGCGCGTGCGTGCGGGGCGGCGGCGGGCGGGGTAAGATGGCGGAACTGGGGAAGAAGTACTGCGTGTACTGCCTGGCCGAGGTGAGCTCTCTGCGCTTCCGCTGCACCGAGTGCGCCGACATCGAGCTCTGCCCCGACTGCTTCTCGGCCGGCGCCGAGATCGGCCCGCACCGCCGATGGCACGGCTACCAGCTGGTGGACGGCGGCCGCTTCACGCTGTGGGGCGCCGAGGCGGAGGGCGGCTGGAGCAGCCGGGAGGAGCAGCTGCTGCTGGACGCCATCGAGCAGTTCGGCTTCGGCAACTGGGTAAGGGCCGTCTGCCGCGGGGCCGCGCCGGGCTGCGGGGCGGGGGCTGCGGGGCGGCTCTGTCACTGCCCGGGGCGGCGTGGTGTAGCGGCTCTGGGGTGAGGGGGACCCCAAAGCCCGCCCGGTTCGAAGCCCTGCTGTGGGCTGGATGCCCCCGTCGGGTCGGGCTGCCCGGGACCCATCCCGCCCGGCCTCGAGCGCCTCCGGGGATGAGGCACCCACAGCTCTCCGGGCACCTGTTCCTGCCCTCGTCTCCTTCTGAGTGAAGAACTTCTTCCTAACGTCTACAACCTAAGTCTCCCTTCTTTCAATTTAAAGCCGTTCCTTCTTTTCCTATCGCTATTGGCCATAAACGCTCCTTTCTGTATTTCTATATCTCACTAAAAGCAGTGCTATAAACGAGCAGAACCCTGACAGGTGATGCAGCGAGCTCGGGGACTCGGGAACCGTTTCAGCGGTGCTGAGCTGGTTTGTTGAGGCAGCAAAGGGTGCTCGGGAGAGACCGTGTGGATGGTGCTCGGACAGGGCTGGGACAGCTCAGAGGCAGCTTGCTGCACTGATGCTCTTTTCTTTTCTTTTCTTTTCTTTTCTTTTCTTTTCTTTTCTTTTCTTTTCTTTTCTTTTCTTTTCTTTTCTTTTTTTTTCACGTCTTCCTGTGTTCCCGGTGCTTTTCTTGTCACTTTTGCGTTTGTAAATGCTGACTTGGACCTAACTACGTGGCAGTGCTATTGCTGGAAGAGTTTGGGTCTTGTGAGTTGGTTTTTGAGGGACAGGGAAGGAGGAGTGCGTGCTCCGCTGGAGGCACAATGGGAACCATCTTATTGCCCCTCCTTATTTTCCATTTAGGAAGACATGGCCGCTCACGTGGGAGCATCCCGGACGCCCCAGGAGGTGATGGAGCACTACGTGAGCATGTACATCCACGGCAACCTGGGGAAGGCCTGCATCCCCGACACGATTCCCAACAGGGTAACGGACCACACGTGTCCCAGCGGGGGCCCGCTCTCTCCCAGCCTGACCACGCCGCTCCCGCCCTTGGACATATCGGTGGCTGAGCAGCAGCAGCTGGGCTACATGCCGCTCCGGGACGACTACGAGATTGAATACGATCAGGATGCTGAGACTCTGATCAGCGGCCTGTCGGTGAACTACGACGATGACGACGTGGAGATAGAATTGAAAAGAGCTCACGTAGACATGTACGTAAGAAAACTCAAGGAGAGACAGCGGCGGAAGAACATTGCACGAGACTATAACTTGGTGCCGGCCTTCCTGGGGAAGGATAAGAAGGACAAGGAGAAAACTCCCAAA
Source organism: Numida meleagris (assembly GCF_002078875.1). NCBI lineage: Eukaryota > Metazoa > Chordata > Aves > Galliformes > Numididae > Numida > Numida meleagris. The sequence goes on from NC_034412.1 coordinate 86,586,918, forward strand.
CGAAAGATCACGAAGGAAGAGAAGGAGTTGAGGCTGAAGCTGAGGCCTCTGTACCAGTTTATGTCCTGTAAGGAGTTTGAAGACTTCTTTGAGAACATGCACAAGGAGAGAGTACTTCGAGCGAAGATCCGGGAACTGCAGCGGTATCGCCGAAATGGAATCACCAAAATGGAAGAGTCGGCGGAATACGAGGCAGCCAGACATAAACGGGAGAAGAGGAAGGAGAACAAAAACATGGCTAGCTCCAAGAGGGGGAAGGAGGATGGTAAAGAAGGGGAATTTGCTGCCATTGAAAACCTGCCTGGTTTTGAACTCTTATCGGACAGGGAAAAAGTGCTTTGCAGCTCTCTGAACTTGAGCCCTGCGCGTTACGTGACTGTAAAAACCATCATCATTAAAGACCATCTTCAGAAAAGACAAGGGATTCCTTCAAAGAGCCGCCTTCCCAGTTACTTGGACAAGGTACTGAAGAAAAGGATTTTAAACTTTCTAACAGAGAGTGGCTGGATATCCAGAGATGCGTCGTGAAACCCACCGCATCTGAGCCACCGCGTCAGAGGCCTGACGGGCTCCCTCCTTTTTTCCTGCCCTCCTCGGAGATACAGAAATTATCTCATTCAAAACAGACAAACTAAACAAAAAAAGCAAAAACAAAAAAACCCACGGTGTTCGTGGTCCATGCTTCAAATAGACTTCTGCTTTGGGTCACGAAAAATACTGAATTGTGAAACTTCTCCATTAGATTTCATTACTCATTAGAGTACACTGTTTTTGTTACATTACTCAGAGAGATTTCTCTCGTGTGAACCTGCTCAAGTCCAGTGGTTCTGGGGTGGTCACTTCACTCCTTACTGTTGGACAAGTGAGTGTCAATGTCATTCATGATCCTTGCCTTTTTTTTTTTCTTTCTTTTTTTGAAGGTGGGAGGTGGTGTTCAGCAAATGAGTTTTTCCTCTCCCTGATGTTGTTTCAGTCACAGTGCTGGCAGCCAAATGGAGCCTGCAGAAATCCTGAGCTGTCGGGTGTGGGGTGCAGGGGTTGGCGTGGCCGTTGCTGAGCTTTTGGAGCACTGCCCTTAGCAGCACAACCCAGGTGTCAGGACGTGGGGTGAGAGCTTCGTGGGGTGCAGCGGGGGGGGGGTTAGCCGTGATGGGGAGCGGTAGGTGAGGTCCTACAGGTACTTGTGCTGCGTGGAAAGGGTTCTTGGAGAGCTGCCTTCACCTGGCTGACCCGGGTGTATTCTTGGCCGGGCAGCTGCGTGCTCTGCACTGGGCTCAGCAGCGCTGTGAAGTGGCTGGTTCTGGCCAGCTGTGGCTTAGAATACGCAGTGTGCTGCCCCCGGAGCCTCAGGCGGCGAGATCACCACTTCTTCCTGCAGGGGGAACCTGCTCCTCCTCCTGTGCTGTGTTGAGCTTATGCTCAGTGTAGCCCGAGGACATGCAGCTGCCTCCTGAGTGCGGCTGGAGGGGGACAGGGAGCTCCGTTCTGAAGCTCACAGCGGCCACCGAGGTTGGTTTAAAAAAAAATAAAATTGAAAACTAATTTATAAACTAGCTCAAAATGCACAGCTGCCGTGCTCCTGGAATGCAGAGTGGTGGATGCAGCCATCGCAGGTTTCTGCCTGCACTTATCTTGAAACGTTCTGGACTAAACGTGCTGCAGTTAGCGCCGTGGGGGCAGAACGGATCTCAGTCCACCACGGCGGTCACTTTGGCATAACCTCGTGGTGCCGGAGCTCTCTGAGGGCTGCGCTCTCTGCCGCACAGGCGTGGAGTCACAGTGCAGCAGGGCACAGCAGGAACACCTGATCCACACCGTTGGTTTAGTAGTACGCGCCAGGTAAGGGAAAGATGCTCAAGGAAGACTGGAAAAGGCTTTTTATCTTCATTTCATTCTTAGATTCCTGTGCTGGCGTCTAACCAAATGAATTTAAAAACAAAAAGTTGAATCTTTGTGAAAGTCATCAGTTTTATTGCATCCCAGCCCTGTGCAGGGCAGTGGGCAGCGGCTCCGCTGTGCGGACGTGCCAGGAGATGGAGCTGAGTTGAGGACAGATGTGAACACGGGAGGTGTGCTCTGCTTTGGATGCCTCGGGCTGTAGTTGGTCAGGAGCCCATGAAGTCTTAAAACCAGTATTAGTTGTGCAGCTTGGCAGAGGTACGCTGACCAGAACTGGTTTTGAGTCAGTATCTCCAGTATGATCAGAACAGTGCTACCGCTGAGATCAGCGTACAGAGGGTACGGTTCTAAAGCCAGCATTTCTAAGGAGAAGGGGGGAAAAACCAACACACACACACACACACACAAAATAACTCTAGTGCCTTTTTGTTTTGAGCTTGTGGTGTTATGTCCCTCCAGAAAAGGAAAGGGCTGTGTGCTCTCTGTTGGAATGCTTTGGCTTACCTGGAAGCGGCTTCTCAGGCACTTGAGACAAAGCAGCGTAACTCACAGCAGCGTGCCAGTAGCTTTAAGAACCTCTTCCGCCCTACATGCACATACAGAGAGCACACAAGACAAGCTCAGAAGGTGTAAACCATTGATTATTTCCTCTGTCCTTCTCCTGTGGGAAGGAAGCTCAGCCTTTCCAGCCTTGGAGTTATGCAATGTGGTTCTTCCTGTGACCGGTTCTGGCTGCTGCAATGCACCAGTGGTGTGCGGGAGCCTCAGCTCTGCCCGCAGCTGGGAGGTTAACGCAAAAGTGGCTTTTCTGATTTATTAGTATCTTCCTCAGATCTAAAGTTTATATTTGTACCGTGCTTTGGCACACCTAAGCCTAACTGAAGCAATAGCCTAAAGCCCATCTGAACAATAATTAAAAAAAAAATAAAAAAATCTAGGCACCAATGACTCATTTAAATGTCGTAGAAATGAATTCTGCCTTTACTCTTTGTAGTTTCTTAATTCCTCAGCCCTTCCAAAATGTTTCTTTGGTGCTAGGCGTAACTTATTGAACATCAAGATGAATGTAAAATAAAATATTTTTAATGTATGAAATATGGATATCAATATTTATTTTATACTTGCAAGCAAATTCAAGGCGGTAAATGTTTGCTGTAGCAAATGCTAATCCCTTGGAAAGGGCTTCCCCAGAAGCAGTGTCTCACTGTCAGCTATGCTTTTAATTGTAAAGGTGACTTGCACTAGAGGATGCTGCTGTCCCGTATCTTCAGATGGAACCGATTTAGTCTAAGCATTCCTTTGTTACGAGCTGCTGTTTTGTTTCCTCAAGCTGAGATGCAGGTATCTTAATCCAGCAGCTTTGTAGAGCTGTGCTGCTTCTCGTGTGGTGAAGGGGCTGGGAAAAAACCGTGGCAAAAGCTCTTCAACTTCGTGTCTTGTGCTTGTCAGGAAGCGCTCCCTGTACTGTACAAATACCCTGGGCTTCACGTCGCTAATGAAAAGGTGCTTGGTTTTTTTTTTTTATGCTTAATGCTCTTATTTTCTAACAAAAAATAACGCTGATGATCTTATCTGTCCTAACAGCATCGATGTAAGTAAGAAAAAGTGCCAGCCCGTCAGCTCTCTGCAGTCTGATTGGCTGCAGGTGGAGGTGGCAGGAAGTCAGTTCTAATGCTGTACAGTCCTTCCATCAGCCCCATCCCAGCGATGTGCTCCAGTACAACTTAGCAAGTAGCAGAGGAGCATTAACCTTCATTCTGTGCGTAGCACCCGGGTCAGGAGGGCTTGTCCCAGCGCTCTGCTTCCAGCCCCTCCTGCCCCACGTTCTGTTGCAGTCCCGGTGAGCGTTAAGAACAGCATTTAAAGGTTTGCCTTTAAATGAGCCTTTGCCCGAAAATGGCCTTGTTGATCCCCAGGCCGAAACACTCTGCCCTTCTTCTCTTGCATGGTGGCTGCACCAGGTTTCTTTGCAATTGTAACTGACTCCATTAGCCTCTTGGTTTACTGTTCTTTCTTGCAAGATGTTTTTGCGTGTGCCCCAGGTGCTCTTAAGTGACGATGAATTAAATACTGTGAAGGAGGGCACCTGGGGGGCACTCCTGGTTCATCAGCTTCTTCCTTAAAGGGAATGTTGCACTCATTTGCATAGTGTACTGGTGTAGCTGTGCCAGACACACAAATGCCTGTGCTGAAATCATGTAAAACCTAACTGATGTTGTGCACACTCAGTATTTTACTAGGTTTTTGCATTGTATATTGGTAAATAAACTTGTATTAAAAGTTTCTTTCCATTATTGATTTCATAGCAACAGCAATTCTCCTCGTTGTACAAGCTAAAGCCCTTACAGCAGTAACTAGAGATACGTTTTAGCTAAATGATGATGTGTGGAGCAGTGATCCTAACCAAGCAGCTAGGCCACAGGTAGCAGTGGCAGCTCTGTCAGCTTCTCTTATGCTTAAACTTCAGAACCATCTGCTTTTTTATTTCTTCAGGGCATTCTACTGTTGTATGTCATCATACAGGTGGTTGGAGAGCTCAAAGGGCTTTCCCCTACGACAGCCCCTCCGAAGGGGCAGGCCAAGAAAAAGGAATTATTTAACTCAGTTGTTCAGTATTCACTTAATTTTAAGGAAGCTAGCTGGACTCTTGTGCTGAGCACTCAACAGTAAGTTGTGTTTGCTTCATGCGAGATATTGTTAATGTAGTCCAAAAGAGATACCACCTAAGGAGCTGGTAAATTCATTACAAAAATCTCAATCTGCTGCGGAAGGAACTGGCCCTTGGTCCTAATTGTACTGGTAATCCCTCCTCACTGTGAGCACGTCTAGTGTTCAGTAAGCTGTTGGCAATTCTGCAGCTGAATTTAAACAACAAACAACAAAACAACAACCCAATGGATACTTGAACTTCTTAAGTAAGAAGCTCCTTAATCCAGACAACCAGAAGCAAGGATGGAGAATTCACAAGTCCTTACTGTTAGTTTACCAGGTCCTGAATAACAAGTGTAACTCCCATGTTTCAGTCCTGTGTGTTAAATGCATGGGCTTTGAGGATCTGAGGGAAGGTACTCTGTCACTTGTGCGATTTGGCAGGTCCCATCCAGTCCAATCAAGGTGACCAGATGAAGGTAGAACAGAGCGCTCTGCCAGTCGTGGCGCTGTACTTGAGCCTGATTCTGCAGAAGGGGTGCAGCAGGTGGAGTTCCACGTGACAAGAGCTGCGTATGGGAAAAGCTCCATTGCAGCCTAAGATCCCAGCTGAGTAATTAAATGCAAGAAATGAAGCTGAGTTTACATTTTTGTTTGAGCCACTTACGATGCTATTACTTGTGTAGTTCTAAATATAGCAGATAGCAAACTCTCAGCCACTCACTTCTTCACATATTCTGACTTTCAGTAGGGTTTTAACTACAGTTTGCATTACAAACTGATTGCAGAGCTTCAAAGTTACAAGACTATCAAAATCATTTAAATCAATTTATACAGTATTACATTAAAAATCCAGAGATAGGACAAGTTCTATCGGTTCTTCAATGCCATACAAGTATTAGATGGTTTTCTTGAGTCAACTTTACTATTGATCTGAAAGAGCTGAACAATTACAAAGGATGTCTGCTCTCCCTTGCCTTTTATTTACAGGTCACAATTCACAAACGTTTCTATTTCAGTTGCTGAGGGGCATTGTATCTGAATAGGTGTACTACAGAAATGGGCATTTACATCAGCACATGAAAGCCGATGGATACTTGCAGAGAGCTGCTTTATCTGTACGACATCACCCACTTTTGCAGTGTTAGATTCTACAAAGCAAAAGGAACCGCCACTTGGATTTTCAGTTTACGCAGCGATAAGCACGAGATTGCAGAATTGGGAGCATTTTGTTCATTTCATTTTAATGTACCTTCAGTAGTCATGGCTGTAACAAATATTACTGAAAGAAGAGAGCTGAAGGAACACCGTTGAAGGCCACTAAGCAACAGAACGTCATCTGTTGGCTTCTTTGTCACCGGGAGACCTCAACCATTCACTGAAACCTCTCGGGGGACAGAGGAATAAGGAAAACACGACGTAAGAGAAAAACCATCCAGCTGTTTAATAGTTGTATGGCATTTTAAATTATCTGACTCGGCAGCTAAGCGTCTTTCACAACACCCACGAGGGCAGGCCGCAGCGTACGCCCGTGCAGCTTGTAGCCGATCTTGGATACTAATGCGATAGTGCCAGGCTCCTTCCCTTCCATGGGAGCGTGGAACAACGCCTCGTGTTCGTAGGGGTCGAACTTGGCTCCGACAGGGTTCAGTCTGAGCAGGCCGTGTTTTTTGAACACTTTCTGGATCTGTACTTCTGTCATGACAAGACCTTCGTATAAGCTCTTCAGGTGAGGATTTTCATCCTTGATTTCTTCTTTTGGAACGCTTTCTGTTGCTTTCTCCAAAATGTCTGCAACTTCTAGCAAGTCCTTACAGAAGCTCTGAATTCCTGAAAAAGAAAGAAAAGGGGAGGGAACAGATTAGTGCCGTGAGGAAAGCGAGTATTAAAAACCACCACCAACAAAAAAAATGAAAACCAACTAAAAACTACAGCTATAACCTGTACTCTTCATTAGGGACAAACAATCAGGATAAAATATTCTCCCAGATTTTACTTGATTGTACTCAGCTATTACAGGTACCTTATAACCCACACCCAACTCCAGTTATGTGTTAAAAAGAAAGAAGTGCATCTCAACATAATACTTAGCAGCCATATGAGATGTATAATGTCATACGTGAGATGACATTAACAGTTCACTCTAACAAAAGTTAGCAAAACCCTCCGATGGCTTCATGTCATTTCCTGATGTTAAGGAATGGATCTTTTGTCTCTCACATGGTGACAATCACCCAAAGCATTTCATTGCCCTATTCCTACTCTTTAATCTGAGGTGCTAGGAGTGTTTGCAGAAGAAAAAGCTTGTAGACAGACTGACAAGGAATCTTAAGAGATGAACAGGGATTCTTCCTTGAATGAAAACTCGTAACCGTCCCTCCCACTACAAACCACTTTTACAGAGCGAGCCAAAGCTGTGCCTCATGCTGAGTAATTCCTACAGCAGCAGCAGCCTGCGCCCTGAGAAGAATCTGGACTCATCTCACTTCAGGTAGACTATCTCAAGCAATCATGAAAGCCCCAAACAACTCAGTAGAATAACGCATTTCGTCACAGAGGGAAGATGAGGACAAAGTGCACTGAATGGTGGCAGCCTTGCTCATTTCTTCTTTCAGTCGAGGTTAGGCTCCATACCTCTATCCACTTCTTTTCTCCTCACCAGGAAGAGATAGGAGGACATTACCAGAGGACAAGGAACTCCAGAAGCATCGTGCAAGATGTAGAAGGATGAACTAGTTCTCAGGAAACGTCACTTTAGCAACTGCACAACTCTATTCAGACACTTGAGCTTTTTACAGAGCTGTATCTGAAAGTGTCCAGTTAGTTCCCAAAGTATTAGCAAATGTAGCAAAACTTTAAATTCAACCCAAAACTCTGGCTAGGGATGAACTGTACCAAACACCAATTGTCAAGTGCTCTGGATCAAACCAGACAGCAATTTGTTCAGAAATGGATTTTCTCTTTATTTTCTATATTTTTAGTGTTATTTCTATAGATAGCTGTCACTGCATCTCTATGGACTTACTCAAGTCTCAAAAATGAATTTCCCTTAAGGGAAAAAAGCAATCCCAAGTGAACAATGAAACTTACAGTCACACAGATTAATGGTGATTTAGTTTTAATGAGAAAATTTATTTAAATATTTCTTTCTATCATACATCTCTGGCCTCAGAGATGACTCCAAGCCTTTCTGCACTACACAGCACATCAATCCAACAATGCTTTTTGCAAATGAACTTCAGGATGAAGCATTCAAACATCCATGAGAATGGTACAGTACTATGAAACCAAGAGATGCTTTTTCTTACCACACACATTAACTGCAGATTCTGTATGCAGAAGTTCAAACATCTGCCTTCAGAATAAAACTACACAGCTCTGTGTAGTGCAACAAAAGAAAGTAACTAATTTTTCAAGCCAAAGTGACAGTCAAGCAGTAAAAGAATGCAGTGCTCTTTTGCTACAGTGTTTACACACAAACCAGAAATTGTTTGAATGTCAGAAAGCTGTGTCACATGTCAGTGGCCTGGCTACTGAAGGCAGGTGTGTTTCTAGCACTCCTCAAAGCCTACAGTTGTATGTTCCCTGCCACTGTACTGCCTCTGTTTGAAAGCTATGGCCTTTAACAGAAGAGGAATGTTATTCAAATCTAAAAGGTAAAACAAACAAAAACCTCCACAAAATAAAGCACCTCAGAATCCAATCATCAGTAACAACAAAACAAGGAACACAGAAAGCAAGCTCGTGTTCCATGCTCTCCCTTGTTTTCTGCAGTCCGCCTTGGGACTGAGTGCATAAAAAGGCAAAGTTCAGGCTGCAGACCATAATAGAAACATCTCCTAATGCAGTACATTTAGGAAATCTGACGCCAATCAAACAAAATTCAAAACTGTTGACTTAAATTGGTTAAGTCTTACCCTATCTTAAGGGAGATCATTATAATTCTGTTACAAAGTGAGGAGCCATTTTTAAACCTCTTTCCCCCAAAGACGTTTTTAAAACCAAGTAGCCAGAATAACTGTTAAGTACAACTTGTCAAAACTGTAGGCTCGTCAGCTCTGTCTTCCAGGCTTTGCATTTCGTGTTGGTATTCATGGGTCTTACGATTAAACACAAAGAGTCTCCACTGACCGTATAACTTTGCCTCTTCTACTAGTTTCTGGCTTCTCTGCCTCACGTTCTCTGCATCTGCCAAGGCACGCTTGTACTTATCCTGAAGAAAAACAAGTCACAGAAGTGATTGCAACGTGAGTGGTTGACAGTTGAAAATAGCTCAAAAGCAAGTTCTGTAACAGAGAAATGCTATTTTGTACTGTTACATTACTCTCAGACAGTGGATTTAGGCGATGTGAAGACATGACAATTATCACCGCATCCTTCTTGCAAAGGCAAACATTTGCTTCATTTCAGCATAGACAGAAGTAAGAGAAAGGAAGCAAAGATGGGCTTCCAGGCTCAGTATTTGTCAACAGGTTTGCTGTTGGGAATTTTCTACATTACAGATACATCAATTTTTCCAAATCAAAGATTTCTGCTTTTTCTGGCAGGCCTTCATAGGAAGTCTTTGTAAGTCATTAAGTATTCTGACAGCCTGGCAAACAAGATTCAGCACAACCATTCCATCTACCTCTTCCCTCTCCATGCAAATCACAGTGTCCTCCGAGATTTTCAGTCCTTACAAAGTCTAACTCTTCTGTTTATCAGGCTAAGTTTAGGTATGTTCCTAGCAAGATGTCCTGCAGCAAGAGATGTATTAAGAACTAGATTCAACAAACTTTGGCACTTCACAGTGCTGCACCACCTAACCCAGAACTCTGCTGGGCCTGCATGCACAGTAAGGTTGACCTTCACATTAACAAGTTGACTGATGAGAGACACCTTAGGTAGCCAGGAGCATGTGCTGTCAACAGAGGTGTTAAAGGACCTCTCTGTTTTGTCTTTCAGTTCTTTCCTAAAGGCAGCAGAAAGGAATCTCAACCCACTTAAAATTCATAGGTGCTGCTACTACAGAAGGTTCTGGGCTATCTCTCGAAGTCCCAGATGCTCTAGAAAGATATTGTATACAAAGCACTCATCCAGAAAAGCAATGCCTTTGCTTAATCCACACCTCCCACCTCTCAGGGCACTATTCATTCTGTTAAGTCATGCATGAGAGAGAATGCAAGATTCATTAGGCCAGACAGTGGGAACACAACACGACATGTTAGTCTTCTGTTTAAAGTCATCTCCAACAGAGATGGGTTCAAACTCCCACTGTGTAAGCATGTAATAAGTACAGTATTATATAAAAGCTAAGAATCGTTAACCCCAACCTTTGGAAAAGTCAGCGGCTGTTTTCAGAATACCTACTCTTATCCCACATACATATGTACAAGATTCATTCTAACTCTTAAATGAGCTTCAAAGAATTATACCTCCACTGAGCAAAAATCCAAGCGGCCTGAAGTCAGTGAAACTAAGGAACAAATTTCCAGGTTGTAGGGGAACTATAACATCACAGCCTGAACTGATGACCAAGCACCTGGCAAAGGGGGGGGTGGCTGTCCCAGGAAGCACGGGTGCAAGTAATTCACCTGTGCCTCCCATGAGACAGGAGGGGCTCATTTAAGGGCCAGCCTCTGAAGAGGGAACATCTTCTGGATGAAGGCTGCTTCCTGAAAAGGACTGTTCTATAGCCAGAGACCCTATCACCAGTCAGGTGAGTCAGTTTTTTGCTATATACACTTACTGATATTCCTAATGCTACTTTATCTAGTATTGCAAAAAACTTATCAGAAGCAGTTTCCCTTCCTCTAAGGACCAACACAGGTTAAACAAGATTCCGTCCAGAATGAAACTGCCTAAAGTTCTTGTTCTGGAGAAGGATGGGATACGTTTCAGGTCTTGCAATACATCCACTCTTTCATGTTTTGGGAAATTACTTAATTACAGCTCTTTATCCATCAGTTAAACAGCAGTTAGACTACTGTGTTCAGACTATGCACTAAGAACCTAAAATCAAGACTTAGGTATGCAGCCCGGAAGGTATGCAAATGAATTGAGCAGAAGCCACTTACAGTAACTTCCTTGAGCTGCTCTTCCAGTTTGGCCTTTTCCTCAGCTAACGATCTTCCAGCAGCGCTGGGTTCAGCCTTCTGCTCATTGTGGCTCTGACCCTGGTCCTCCTCCAAGTTCTGGCCAGTGTTCTTCTGCTGTGTCGCCACGCAAAGCAGTCGTGGAGAGGTCCTACGGCAAAAAACAAGTGGAGGGTATTAATCAACCACTTACTTTGTAAGACATTAGTGCTTTCTGGACATACCAGACACTTTAACTGACAAATCAACATCCACAACAAACACATCAAAGCAAAGATTAACAGTTCTAGAACTGTGGAATCCATCTGCAGACTATTCCATCAAAGGAACTGATTTTAGCTCATCTTAACTGTTGTGAACAACAACTCGGCTGCAAGATACCGACCGGCAGCAGCTCGTGAGTGCCCCTTCCCTCCAGCCTATGCTACAGGGCACAGGGCCCCGCTTCACTGCAGCACTCCCCTGGGAGGCACACGCAGTCCGCGTGATGCAACCGCATGCAAGAGCCGCACGAGGCCCGCCGGGGACAGCAGGAGCCGCACCGCAGCTCGGCCCTTACAGCAAGCCCAGGTCGGACTCCAAGAGGGTCCCTGAGGCACTTCTGAGACAGAGCCGGCCCAACGCCCCAAGCAAGCCGCCTCTCGGGGCTGCACGGCGGGCTCGGGCCCTTTCCCCACAGAGCGGCGGGTCGGAGGGCGAGGGGCTGGGCCCCGCTCACCAAAGGCCACGAGCCCGGCCCCTAGCGACGCGCCCGGCCCGGCGGCGGCGACGCGCTCACCTCAGTGCCAGGCTCAGCAGCGGGGTCCGTGAGCGGAGCGCGCCCCGCACGCACTGCGCTACCGCCGCCATAGCGCCTTCCTGCCCAGCGCCGCTCCGCCCGCCCACCTGCACACTTACCAATCAGCGAGAGGATAGTTTTGGAGTGACGCGGCCAAAAGCCAATCCGCGAGGAGGATGAGCACGGTGAGGTGAGGAGGTGGGTGGGACGTACGGCCCTTCCGGGCCGCGGCAGGGAGCTTCGTGTGGGGAGTTCTATTCTGCCCCCCTGCGGCGGGAGGTGCTGCCTGAGGGCGCCCTGGGGGCCATTTTGTGCGCTGTGAGGGCTGGCGCTGTCCTGGTCAGCCCTCTGTGGGGCTGGCACCCATATGTGCCCGCGTAACTGAGAGACACAAATCCTACACGGTGATACCTGGGTTAACTTCATCAGTGCTATCAATTAGTTTGCGATTATCACTTTAAAAGAAAAGAGAAAAGTCACATATATATTGTGTGGTCCCAGAACTTTGCTAGATTTTTTCACGGATGCACATGTCCCAGCTGTTAGGCCTGATTTCTGCATGCATTTCCAAAGTATGTCCTGAGGATGAAGGAGCTGCGAGTACCTTAATGCGAATTCAATAAATTATATATTCAGCTGTTCAGCTGTATAATGACAGCATTACTAAAAAGAACCCACAGAAGAACCATCCAGCTTGCCACGTGAGAATCCTGCAGAAGTTAGGACCTTGCTCAGCTAACTCAGGCTTCAGCACAGCCTCTGTGGAGCAGGGTTTGCGTGCCTGTGGTGTCCTGCCTCGTGGTCTCTGCAGAAAGGATGCGTGACATACTGGGCCTTTGGTCTCATGATCATTGTTATATTCCAAGGAGTCCCGTTGTCTCTGGCAGTCACCTATATGTCTGTTTCTCCTCTTGAGCTTTAGAAGAGCAAGAGGCATGCCGATAACACCTTTGGGTCACAACATCTCAATGAGAATGAAGCAAATGGTTTTGCATTCTGGTGATCACTGGTTTATGATGTGACACTGATAAAGCACAACAGCTTGCCTACAACAGAACAAAGCAAAGAATGAGATTGCAGAGCCAGCGTGGCTCTAGTCCTGTCAGTGGCTGCCTGCTGCTTTTTGGCAAGTAGATAAGCCACAAATCCCAAACTTCATCCTTATAATGCTTAAAGATGTAATTGAGGAAACCTGGTGACGTTGTCAGTAATGCTGTGGAAAGATCTGAGAGAACAAGGAGAAAAATGGGAATAGCCATAAAGGAGGTTATACACTGAAAGCCGTTAAGAAATGAGACAAAAAAGGTAACTAGGTCTTTAGATCTGAGGCTTCTAAAATGCTGCCTGAAAAGATTACTTGTTCCTTTCAGCACTGAACAATCAGTCTGCCTGTCTCATTTCCCCTGTCTGTTGAGCTTTCCTGAAACCCTTAGCAAGTTGCTTCCTATTTACCCTTTCTTCGTTCTCTGCTGCCTACCATCTCTGGAAGCTGTGCTCAATTAATGATTGATTAGGAAATTAATAACAGAAGGCTGAGAAAAGCCCACTGCCAGTATATCTTGGTTTACCCAGTGATTAATATGTTATGTTCAAGACTTTTGAAATAAGTTAATTCCTGTATTAAGACCCATTTGCCCAAAATGATTGTTCACAGGCCTTTTGCAAGCAAATTTTCAAAATAATCCGTAGTGAAAGTGAATTTTGTTGTGATTTTTCTCAACTTGATGAGCTGTCAAGAAAAGCCCACAGTTAGCCCAGATTCTGATGGGTCTAGGACCGAACAGCATCTGCAGTGCTACAGATAAGTGTGCAGAGTTATCCAGAGCTTGTTTGCTTTGTGACTGATGTTGGCCATAAGTACTGTCCCACTTTGGAAGGCGTTTTGACTGAAGAAATTACTTGTCCATGCTTTATTCTGACTTCGTTGCAGTCTGTTCTGTTTTAATTGTAGTGCCACCTAGTGGCTTGTTTTGTGTTTATAAATGTTAATACTCAACTGAGGAGAATACAGCACCTGCTGCTTGGCCTGTCTGGCAGCCACAGATGTGCAATTGCAAGCCTAGTGCTGTTCCTGAGTAGTCCTTTCCATATAAAGCAGTCTTCTGCTTTTCACATAAATACGGTGTTTTAATATTGTTTGATGATAAGCAATGCTTATTCTGAATTCTAAAATGTTAACATTAAGCAGTTGCTGCTTTTCAGCTTGGTGTGGTTAAAAGTGGTTATATTTAGTGCAGTCCGGCAATTGACTTGGGTAGTCTGGACTTAATTCCTGATTCCTCTCATGATTCACTTTGTAGCCTCGTGCAGTTACTCAACCCCATTTCCACACACCTACAAATTAAGGATAGTAATCTCTCTATACATTGCTAGAAAGTTGTTACAGTGCCAAAGGGAACTTCTGTGCTATTTTGAGAATTCAAAATGTCAAAGGAATGATAAGGCTCTTTTTTTTATTATTAACATTAAATGTATAGTAAAGAAGCTTGTAATCTTTTGAGGTGAAAAATGGTATAAATGTGAGATCTGTGCTTGAAAAGTTAAATGAAAAATTAGGGCATTTCTGTTTCTTTGAAGAAATACTGGTCCTTTCTCTGAATGCTAAGATATTATCTATTGATATTCAACCAGCAGGCAGAACGCCATTTAGTTTGTGTTTCAAATATGAGCTCTATTATTAATGTTTTCAGGCTAAAAGCGAAAGGGTATCATATCTTCCCTGATCAGATATGTTATATGTCAGCCTGATCAGAAACAAATATTGAACTGTGGTGGGAGCAAGTGGAATGAAGAAAAGAAATAATCTTGGTAAATATTCTAGCAGTGACCTTTCAAGCTAGTTATCAGGAAATAACGAAATCAAATTAAAATATGTTAATTTAGCTGTAAGACTTTACTGAACTTTTCAGTGGTGAAATCAAACTTGTTTTTCAAACCTGAGCCCTTTGGGAAAGATTTCAAAAAAAGAGATCGTAAGTATAGCATTTTTAGTGTAACGTTGAGGGGACAGATTCTTTCATACAGAATATTTTAAAAAAAAAAAATTTTGATAGGGATTATTGAGTATGAGGCACAGCAACACCCTGGAAATGTCTCAGACAGAAGAGGACGATAAAGATTAGGCTGTTACTTGCATCCAGAGACTTTAAATTCCAGGTAGAGAGATGCAGATGTGTTTTGGGGGGGGGGATAGCCTTCCTTCCTTTTAATGAGAACACTACTAAGATGGTTAGTATGTGTCCCAAATTCATAATTTTTAATGCAAACATTGAAAGAAATCTCTCCCGAGAGAGAATGTATAACACCTACTCTCTGCCTAGTTTCTCCATAGGCTGAAAGAACAGAATCATACATCTTATCCTGGTTATAGATTACCCTTTGAGTTCCCATAGCTTTTTGCTAACTAATTTGAAAGGTACATTTTATAACTATCTTGTTGCCTGGAGAAGGTTGTCGCTGTGCTGAAAATCTAATAGCAACAGCCTCAGGGCTCTGAAGAGAGCTAATTAGAGCAATTTAGAATAACAGAAGTTCTGTTCCTAGGAGGACAGTGAAGAGATCCTACCCCAAAGCAGCATGCAACAACTTCAGAGCAAATTTATTGTGATATTCCTGCATAAGTCATTTGTTATCCCAAGGATTTGCAAATTTGGCTGTCTATTATGGTTTGTTCTTTCAGCTCTCGTTATCAGGGACATAGGTATATATGCCTCGTAACACTCCTGGCAGTAAGTGGAAAAAGTGTCAATCAAGCTTCCTCTGTCTTCTTTCTTAAGAAAGCAACCAGTTAGCAGCTAGAACCAAGCTGGTCCTAATGCACAAAAGCAATCTTTTATCATGCTGTTGTGGCTTTACACCTTGAGACAAAATTATTGAGCTCTGGGAGAAGGGTTTTCAATCAATTGTTGTTCTCATAAACTCTTAGTGTGGTTCCATTGACTTTCTTAATATTTTTCTTTAAAAAAAATTGTTATCTTTCAGCTTAACAGACCAAGGTGACGGAAGAGGTCAGCTGTGTTAGCCTGGTCTCTTCTCTCTCTTCTGTTACATTCAGGTTTTGCCAAGAGGACAGAAGTTGTTGGTGTCCATTTCTGCACAAAGCATAACAGCAGAAATGCTATTACTGAATGGTATTTGGACGTTGAGATCTACATTTTTCTTTCTTCCTTTCTTAATTTTTCTTTGAGGTTTGATGAATTAGTTCCTGTGGGCCCATTTCTGCTGTGCTGTGTACCAGTGGTTTGTATTAGTCAAAGGGAGTGTGGCGTGGTGAAGGGCTGCCAAGCCAGGTGCTAGGCACATAGGCTGCCAGCAGTGCTGTAAAAGCCTGAGGCCTGGCTGTTTATTGCTCGACCAGGACTTGTGCAAATGTTTCTCCCTTGCTTTTTACATATTTTTTCAAATAACTGACAAGAGGTTAAACTGTATGGTGCATGCCAGTGCAGGGAGCTCTGTTTAGACATGGTGTTTTAGTGCTGTAATTCGCAATCTCATTGGCAGGCTGTTCTTCCTGCATCAAACTGCTTGACAAAAGGGGAACGCTCATTCTGCTGATGCTGTGCAAGTCTGTTGAAGAGCTATGAAGACAAGAAGCGTAAAGCAAAATTTAAAGAGGTTGTCTGCTGCTTTTGTCCAGCTCCTTTAGAAAGCAAGAACTTTTAATTGTGTTTCAATGAGTAATTAATGAGTGCATGAACGCTCCTGTGGGACAATTACTATTCTCCATTCAGTCCTAATCTAGCGAGGTGGGTCTGGCTAGACAGGAGAGAAAGAGTCCAGCTAAAAATAGCTGGAGGGGGAAGGAACAAAAGGCTTCCAAACCCCGGAATTTCCATATATATGAAATCTACCTAATGCCCTCTTGGTGGTTTTGTTTGTTTGTTTGTTTGTTTTTGGTAGAAGCTACGATCTCTGAACTTGGATTTAAACCTGTCTCCAAATGAGGGCTTTGCTCTTTGCTTCCTTCCCACAAGCGTCTGTGAACGCACAACTTCAACTTTGTTAGAAGAGCTCTTATCATTAAAGTTAGACTGGTGACTTTCAAGAGGAGTGGCATTAGATTTTCCTCAAAATCTCTTGAGTTGTGTCATTGATGTCTGTGGCATGGCTATCTATATGTGGTATCTACAGTATACTGAAATTTACTTAGATATAAAAGCTGTGCCAGGCAGGTACAGGCAGAACTGAATGAAAGCCGTTGTTATACATCCACAGTACTTGAAGCTTGTGTGGCTGCTTTAGGTTCTGCAATAATCGTCATGCAAAGGACTTTCACCACTGCTTTAAAGGTCACCTCAGATTTATGAATCACTGCAGGTTAATATGTTACTAATCAGTCAGAGACCAGCTGAAAATTATTGGTTCAGCTCTTGTGCTAGGTGTTTATAAAATAAAATACCAGGAAGAGTTTCTATGCTAGGAGTTAAATAGGAGTTCTGCTGCTGTCACTTAAACCACGTGGTCTTTCCCTCTGACTCCACTACCAGCTCCTGCTGCTGGTCTCAGCGCTGTCATTCTCTGACCTGACTGGAGATGCTGCTTCTCACTGCCATAAAATCTGTTGCTGGTCCTTTGATATTTGTTGTTTATCTCCTTTTTCCTTCCTCTCTACCTATTGCTCTGTACTTGCCATCACCATGTTTGCTCAGTTTGAAGTGGAGGAGCCTCCTTACCACACCGCTTCCGTCTCTGCTCATTTGTTCTCAGGTTTTGCTCAGGCTGTCCTTACCTAATGTCTTCTGTTATTTGTGACTGAGAACACCTTCACCTTTGTGATATTAAACCTTGCTTCATCTGCATTGTGTTCATTTGTAGAGATGCATATGTTCATGATATTAGTGTTGACTGATAATTATGCTTATGCTGCAGTAAAGCACTAAGGTGGAAGACCCCTGTGAATTCTCTTTTAATTCATCTTTATTACTGAACAAAACAGGCTCCTCCATTTCAAAGAGCTTATGGCTTTTTTTTCTGAATAATCTTGTAGTTTTCTGCTTGCTTAATTTGTATTTTTAGTCTAGTTTTAAAATAATATTTCTATTGTGTCTTTTAAAATACGTGTTTATTACTCTTCTACTACTCCCAAGTGTCTTGGCTAGCAAAGTCTTATTGAATAAAATTGCTGTCATGTTATAGCTATAAAAATCCACTTCTTCCTTGGAATGAGGCATGCAAGTTTGAAGGAGCGGAGGGAAATAAGAAGTTATCCTGGAGTCAATTTTAAGTAAAATGGGATAAATACTTAGGAAAAATGTCTCTAAGACTCTGTTGCAGTTATGAACTGTTCATGTGTTAATCTTCCTAATTCTTTGTTGTGCACATAAACTGAAGTGTATATCTGTACAATCATTGCAATGATGCGTGCTGTGTAGGACAGATCCACTGACTAACTTTGTAGGAGTTGAACCCTGACAGTAGTCTGGAAGTACCAAAGAATTCTGTGTCTGCTAGAAAACCTGCCTGCATGCCATGGTCCAGTAAGTCATGCTAATGAGCTCTCAGCTGGTTGTACTGGAAAGCAACTAGTATGTGAGGCAGTTTGTGTCTCAGAGCTGTATGCTTCTCTGCAGACATGTTAGCCACTGTCTACGCATTGACTCAACAGCTTTTCTTTTGTTATGAACAGAAGGAGATGTTTTGGACTGTTGGTTATTGTCTTTCAGTAACAATTGTTAATACCTTGGTGCGCTACCAAGTGAGTAAATGTGTACAAACAACAGCTTGAGGCTTCAGAGATAGATAGCAGAGCTGTAAAGTTGATGCTGTACTCTTCTGACAGAAGACTGTGTGACAGACTCAGAGGCTCTGTTCTACTTGTCTGCATTGCAAATAATTGTGTAAGTGCCAACATTTCCATGAACTCCAGCTATAATATGTAGATCACGCAAGCAATTGGCCAGCGCAGCTCCAAGCAAGGTCAGGCAAGAACATAGCACAGGAAATAGTTAGGCATTAATGGCAATATCCTTATTACTTCTCCTGTTTTGTAAGAAATACATTTCCAATTGGGAGCAATTCTAAAAGAGCAAACAGGTTTACCCAGCTTTATGCTTTTCAGACTTTGCTTGCCTTTGTTAAGGGCTCTCCAGATCAGTAAGTGCAGAGTGCTGATAGAAGTTAGGCGATGACTTAAGGCAGTGTCACCTTTCCAGGCAGAGTCACTAAATAGGAGAGACAGCACACATTTATCTTCCTCTGTTCCCACAATGTGGTGGGACGACCCTGGCCAGCACCTAAGCACCCACCACCTGCTTGCTCGCTTTCCCCCTGCAGTGGGGTGGGGGAGAGAATCAGAAGGGCAGGAAGCAAGAACAACTCATGGGTTGAGATAAAAGACAGTTCAAGTGAAGGAAAAAATTAAACCACAAGTGATGGAAAGACAATTGCCAGCTTTCATGAGCAGACTGATGCCCAGCTGATTTCTGAAAAGAGACTACTGCGAAAAGAACCCTCCTTACTTTTATTTCTAAACACAGAATATGGCATGACAGACAGACTGTTCCAGTCAAGTCTTTTCCCATTCCCCTCCCTGTCCTCAGCCTACCTGTTTGGGGAGCAGAGTGAAAAATGGAGATGGTCTTGATGCTGTGCAAGTACTTTTCAGTGATAGCTAAAGCGCTGGTGTGTTATCAGTGCTGTTTTAGTTAGCAACCTGCATGCTGCTGTGTTTTAGATTTATGTGAAAAAATAACTCCATCCTGGCCAGAAACAGTGCGTGCCATAATAGATGGGCCTGACCCCAGAGAGGGGTAAACGCTGTGCAAGCTGTAAATCCACTCTGACTGTATCTGCATCTTCTCTTACTCAGTTAGTGCTAATGTCATGTATCAAGTTGACATACCAGTATTTTAAACTCCAAATAAATTTTATGTAAGTTATGTGCAACAACAGAAAAAAATGAGTGGCTGAAGTTCTGCCTCTGATCGCTTATGTGTGCACATACATATTTTAGCCCTCATGTCCCTCATGCCCTCAGGTGTTCAAGAAACGTTTAGATATAGCGTTGAGAGACCTGGTTTAGTGGGGTTATGTTGGTGGTAGGTGCATGGTTGGACTGGGTGATCTTGTAGGTCTTTTCCAACCTAGCTGATTCTATGATTCTATGTATGTTTTTCACTTGCAGTTCCAGAAAATTTCTATCAGTCTGATTGCTCTAAGACTGCATTTTGCAGGAGTTGCATATCATCATATTTTGCTTGCTATTCATGATGTGTTTTCATTGAATGTTTAGGTGAAATTCTAGGTCAGAGAAATTTGTACCCTACATAAATATAAATCTGTTTTAGAGAAACTTGCTCCTGTAGAATCGTTTGAATTTTCTTCTAGAAAATTTTGTGCTTTATGGTGAAATCTCAGTCTGCTTGGGGACTTTCTGGATTATCATTTCTAGCATTCCTCCATTTGCCCTGTAAGTGCCCTTTATTTGAACTCCTGTATTTCTGTGAAATTTATTACGTTTCTTTCTGGAAGAGGAGATCACTTGGAGCAGAGGAGTTGAGATGATATGCAATACGTTAGCCTGGAAACAGTAATACCTTTATTAAACCTAGCAATGTTTTGACCTACAAAGGATCAAGGTGTAAGTGAAGTGTCACATTTCATTGTGTTCCATTGGTGAAGCTTGGCTCTTGGTTAAGTTATTTATACCCTTCCCATTTGCCTTCCAGACTGATCCTTAAGCCTTTGCTTGGCTCTGTCTTCTGGTGTTCAGTCTGTTCTCACTGGCTGTGCTCTCATCTGCCTCACTCATGCAACTGTGCTTCTTGTCTGTTGGCTTACTCACCTCTTTCAGGAGATATTCTGTCTTGTTTTGGGCTCTGTCCGCTGAGCTGGCCAGAAGTGTGAATCAGATGACCTCAATTTCAGATATCTGAGTGCATTCCTGTGTCTACTGTTGAATTCCTAACTATGAACCAGGATGTTCTTCTTTCTTTGAACCCTAAGGCAGCCTCAGGACACAAACCTTAGACAAAACATTGGCCTAAAAAAGCTTGGGATACTTGTTAAGAGCCTGGATCCAAAGACCACAGATTGATTTTATATTGGACCTCTGAAGGTCATCTTGTCCAGTGCCTGTTTTGAGGCTGGTTGTCTGAGAGCATGTCCAGGTGGCTTCTGAATATCTCCAAGAAGAGAGACTGTACAGTGTCTTGGGACAACCTGTCCCAGTGTTAAGTCACACTCGTAATGAAAAACTGCTTTTTTGATATTCAAAGACAAAGCATAAGTATAGTACATGCACAAATATATCTAATGGTCAGGCTAACCTGGTGCCTGGAAAACATGCAGTGCCAGTAATGGCATTGCAAAGATCCCATGTCCTAGTTTTTATCTCCTTTTAGTTACATCAAAGTTGGTGTATTTGTCCCTGTTTATTAAGAAGAAGATAAGGTTGATTTATATGATTTAACCATAAATGTTTACCTCGTACTTGAACCATGTCGAAAATAAAACTCTTTAGGTTTAATGAGAAAACTGACTGGCATCAAGAACAAAAATAAGTAAATATAAGTCATACTGAGAATTCATCCTCGGATATTTTATTCCTACTTAGAGAAGATAGGGTACAGACAATTTTTCAGCTGCAGTACATTTTCTCACTTTCATTATGCAGAGCTATATTTATCCTTGCTGTAATTTTTCTGAAATCAGTGGTGTTATTCTGCTAGGCATGAGAGTGACCTGCTCCGATGGTATTGCTGTTCCAGGACACGCTACGCTCCAGTGGGTTTCTTCCCTTCAGTTGAATACAAACATACAGGTAAAAACGTGTTTACTTCTACATCTGTTTATATGGTTATAGGCAGCACAGACGGAAGAGCACAGTAACTTAAATCCGTGGCTTTCAGTTGGATGAGATAAGCTTTTTTGTTGCCTCAGAGGAGGATGCTCTTCTACATCCTGTAGCTTAGTTTGAAATTCTTCATCGCACCCCTGATTAGGCAGAAGCCTTCTATAGAAACAAATCAGGGTTAGAACGCAGGAGATGTTCAAGTTTGATATCTTCTACGTGGTATCTGGAAATCATGGTGAAGAAGGTGGGGGAGAGGCTTTGACTTTTTTCAAATAATTAAGTTTTTATTGTTGTATCAGAATATGTTGTGGTTATTTAAAAAAAAAAAGAGAGAGAGAAAATAGGATGATGGGAGTTTTTCCAATGCTTCTCATTTCATGAAATGTGTGTCAGAAAGAAATAGTGGAGAGTAAGAATTATGTAGGACTAGGACTACACGGTGATTTAACATCCAGTCTTTATTTTGAGATGATCGCATTTCTACTTATTAGGCTGTATAGACTGCAATTGAGCAATTTATCTATTAACAGAAAATTCATATTTTATTCCCAGCACTTCTTGTTCAAGTCTTCCTTATATTGACATGAAAATCTGACTTTTTAGTAAAGCTGCTTCACTTTTTTTCTCCTACTGTGGAAGTATCACGTGTCTAGAAATGCATATGGTTCCTTTTTTGTCTGCTTATTTTCACTTATTTTTAACAAATCTCTTAGTCTCATCTGTAGCACATGAATGATATGAATTGCTGTGGTATGAATTTTTAACAAATATTGTAAATATTAATTTAAAACATGAGAAGCCAATAACTGAGATGTTAATGCAGCTTTGGCGATCTTCCTGCTTCTGAGGTGATAAAAATTACGTACGGGGTTAAGAATGTGGAAAGCAGCATCCCTTGGGAAGGATGTGCTGTAGTGATAATACAGCAGCGTTAGGATATGGAAATGTAGAATACTTTGATTGTGAAACAAAGACTAATAGCCTCTTTCTTTCTTGGGAGATGAAGAGTCATAGAATTGCATAGGTTGAAAAAGATCTTCACAGAAGTATTTTTGGGGAGGTGGTAGTTTTGTCCAGTGGAAGAAATTTCTCTGCATAACTTGCCATTCCTGGTGTATTTTTATTCATCTATGAAGTCACTGGTTTTGACAGATCGTTAATTGTCTCAACACTCTCAGTTTTGTAGCAGAAAGTTAAGAGGTCGGTTGTAGTCTTGCCCTAGGACTTCCACTTTTTTTTTTTGTGCTGTCACTGAAGAGTGATTTTAGAAGATTCTGCATGATAAGAGGTACTATCCTTCAGCTAATATGTTAAATTGAGGTCACTTCTGCCAATGGCCCTCTTAAAAATCACCTCTGTGTCTTGTCAAACATTCAATTTCCCAGTGAAATTAATTCTGAAAATCAAGGACTGTGTATGAAATATTACCAGGCCCGTAATGGTGGCTCTGTTTGCCCTGTATTCATTGTGCTGCTGCTATTTCACTTACAATTTTTGTCAGGACTTACATTATAAAACTCAATTTTACTCCGTTCTATATCACAAAGCAGCATATGTCACACTAACTCCACTGAGCAGAGTAAGATTACTACACGAAATCTTATATCATCTTGTGATATATATACACACAAGATTACTCAGAAAATAACTTGTCACTACTGTAGACACTTCATGGTTACTGGAAAAACCACTCCATACTGAAGGTCACATGTACACACACTGATTTAACAGCTCTATTCACCCTTTTCTAGAACAGTGCTGCTGGAAGAATGACAGACTACAAAAACATCATACTTTCAAGGAAAGCTTTCTGATCCCTTCTGTTTAAAGGACTGAAGTCCGGTATATTAAAAGGAAATAAAACTTAGGAACTGCTTTATATTGCAAAAATAAAACCACTCTCAACGACTCTTTTT
The DNA here is from genome assembly GCF_002078875.1 of Numida meleagris. NCBI lineage: Eukaryota > Metazoa > Chordata > Aves > Galliformes > Numididae > Numida > Numida meleagris. The sequence goes on from NC_034412.1 coordinate 86,610,027, forward strand.
GACCTCAAACTCTACTGACTCCAAAAGCATCGCAAACCTTGCCATAAAGCACACCTTACTGATGGCAGTACTAGTTTTGATGCTTTCACATTGCTCATTCTTTGGTTTAGGTCACGTTCTTGTGTTATTTTTTCTTTTTTGAATACAGATAAATACTTCAGGTAGTTCAATGTCTCTGGTTCTTCCAGCTGATGCTTTATAAAGCATAGTCCTCTCAGATTCTTTGTATAGGCTGAAATCTTGTAATGCGTTCACAAGAACAGGAGTTAGGACAGTTGTGTTTGGGTGCCTGTCACTCCTCCATGCTTCCTTCACTGTGCTGTGTGCTTTTCTCCTTGAAGCATTTCAGAAGTGATTCTGAAGGCTTCTTTCCTTTCTGTTGCTCTCATGAACATCTACTTAGATTTTGCTGATTTGCAATCTGCTGAAGTACAACTTCTTCTGTTAGTGTCCTGTGCCTTTGTAGTGGCTTCTGACAGCCCAGGCCTTTCTGTTGTTCTGTACCTTCCAAACGGACATAGTTTATATTGCAGACTCACCTTTCATGTGTTTTGATTTACTGTGTACCTAGAACTTAAGTTCATTTTGGTTATGGAATGCTGGTTGATTTAAAAAAAAAAATTCTATTTCTTTTAAATATACATTCTTTTGTTTGTTTTTAAAGCAGAACTTACAAGTAATTATCATAGCTCTTTCTGAGGTGCCAGCTTCTGCACAAGAACTGGTCCATCTGCTTCATCAATTTTGGTTTGTCTTAAAAAGGCACTAAACCGGTGGATTTGAATCAGTGTTAGAATCTGTATAGACACTGAGGAAAGTGTCCTGGTGGACAGACACACTAGCCATAAGGTGGGTAAAGCAATGAATACACTCTTCAGCAGGAGGCTAGCACACCTGCTGCCAGGTGTCAGATTGGTGCAATGCAGTGCAAAATCAGCCTGTTTAGCTCCAGCCATAGCTGGCATGTTTAAGGTGAGCTTTGCTCCTACACTGAAGTAAACTAGGAGAACTCAGACACTCTGGCTTGATGGCTCTGATGCAAGGGGGAACTATCTTTCAGCCAGCTGATGGCAAGAAGCAGCTTTTAGGGAAGCAACACCTTAAACTGTTTCAAAAAGCTGCTAAAAAGCAAGTTTATATTTTAAAGTTTTGTACCTAAAGATGTACATATAAAATCTCATACACTCAAGGAAGCAGATGCAGACTACATAGGTCTAGGCCAGATTAAAGTAATGCAAAACTGTCTAAATATTAATGCACAATATTTCAATATATCATTTGGTAAGTCCACTCAAGGCACGGAGAGATCTGAAGAGAAGAGAGCGCGCTACATTACAAAAATTACTAAGTTCTGCTTTCTAAATCAACTGAAGCATTAGGAAGAATAAATGTCATGGAAAGTCAATAAGGCTTGGCTCCTGGGTAACTCATGTTATTTTAAATGTCATGCTCTGTACTAAAAAGTGACTAATTCTGTACATGTTACTGAATCTTCCTGGGAAATGATCTAGGTTTAAGCTAATGTGTGTGAAAATAGAAGCTACTCCCAGGCCATCGATTTCTGGTTTTTTGATCCTTTAAATATTGGCACCCCAGAAAGGGGTTTAAAAGAGAAAACAGCTGATAAACTAAGGGTGACCTAGTAAAGATGCATGTCAAAGGAAACGGGTGCCAAATGCCGTTTGAACTGTGAGAAAGGAATGTTACATAGACAGACACCCCTGCAACTCCTAAGTGTAGTTCAGCTCAGATGTACTTAGGATTTTCCAAGAAATATTCCACTGAAGTTGTATTTATGCTAAAATAAACAGGTTTAATTTTTCGAGGAAGGATACTATAGTGTTTTCCAGTTTTTCTCTCTCCAGACTCTGCCTAAGCATTTCTGAAGTAATGCAGATGGTTTTGTTTGTCAAATATTTAGTTGTTAACTTTGAGTTTCAGAATGTTTTCTACAGGAAAACTGCTTTTCTGGTTCTATTGGAACCAACATCATCAGATTGTAATGATAACTTTATATGCACTGGTCTTGACTCGTCTTTCGTGTTAGTCTTGTACTCAGCCTAACATACTGAAAGCAGTAGGACAGACTCTACTAACAGGATTTGAAGTTCTCAAAAAAATTCATGTGAGTTCAGAATCCGGTGTTCAGTTTCCTTTCTTGAATTTTAAGTATCTTTCCCAATTTTCTTTGTGAACATCAGAGAGATATGACAGAGAAACATCTTTCAATCTGCAACGGGAGTTGAAGGAGCAGATAGCTGCTTGATTACAGTGTTCTCCCGAATGAAAAGATCTGGCAGTTAATATCTCTTTTTCCAAAGCTGTGTACTTTGGCTGTAGATAGCATTCCAGGTGGAAAACTGGCACAGCAGGTGTCAGCTCAGGATACTCAGAATACTTCCTTTATTCCTTCTTCGCTTTATTTAGTAGCAGGAAACCTTATAAGGATTTTGTGGTTTCATGTTCCACTAGGCTGCTTTTCATTCTTGTTATTCATTATTTCCTTCCCACCCAGCTTTCCACAAGTTTCCTGAATGAATGAGGGTCTACAAAAATGCAAGGAGAAGGATTTGGGGAGCTGCATGCTGGGCAGCATCACCTCGGTCCCTGAAGACCTCATGGAGCAAGTCCTGCCGAAACCCACTTTCCAGGCATAGAAAGAGCAAGAAGATAACTGAGAACAGCACAAACTCACCAGGACAAGCAATTCTGACCAGTTAGTCATCTTCTAGAAAAAAAAATTACTTCTCTGTGGATGAATTAATAGCAGTGGATGTTGTTTACATTGAAACAGCTTCTGACAGCCTCCAGTGCTCTGTGTCCAAAGCTTCTTCTTTTCTCTCTCGCACGGGAGGTCAAAACTGGACACACTGCTCTACACGGGGTCTTGTAAGCAATGAATTACTGCTTAAACAGGGAGGAGACATGAATTGGACAGAGAATGGAAAAGTGGGCTGTTGACTCAAAGAGGACTGATAAATGATTTGGAGTAAAACTGACAGGTAGCAGCAAGTGATCAGTGCTGGGACTGATACTGCTAAACATCTTCAGGAGGAGTGGGCTGGCAGAAGCCTCACAATGTTTGAGGCAAATGTTCACAAGGCAGAACTGTGATTCTGCCAAGACAAATTAGCACAGGCTGGAAGCCAACTGACTAGAAAGCAGCTCTGCAGAAAGACTTGAGAGTCCTGGTGGACAGCAAGATGGTGGGTCAGCAGGAACATGCTTAGAGCAGTGAAGGCAAATTGCTTACCGGTCTGCCTTATCAAGACCGTAGCCAGCAGATCAAGTGGTTATTCTCCTCTATTCATTACTTACAAGACCCCACATAGAGCAGTGTATCCGCTTTTGACCTTCTGTGCAAGCAAGGAATGAAGAAGCTGGAGCAAATCCAACAGGAAGTCAGTAAGATGGTTGGGGAGCTGCAGCATGGGAAAGCTAAGGAAAGTTAAGAAAGCATAAGGAAAAGTTGAGAGAGCCGTGCTTGTTTATCCTGGACAAGTGAAAGCTAAGGGAGGATCTCGCAGGTGGTCTTCCACTGCCTCAAGGAGGGCTAGAGCAAGGATGGAACAAGAACTACAGAGCAAAAGGACAAGATGTAGTGAATACAAGTTGCTATGTGGAAAGTCCAGAGGCATTAGGAAAGTTTCTTAGACTTATTTTATTTTACTGTGAGGGTGCTTAAAAACTGGAACAGGTTGCTCAGAGAGACTGTAGAGTCTCCGTCCTTGCAGGTGCTGTTACTTGGTTCGTCACTTGAAACTTGCCCTCTTTTGTGGAGAAGGTTGGACTTGGTGACCTCCAGAGGTCTCTCCCAACCTAAACTATTATCTAATTATCCCGTTCTATAATAAGCCTTCACCTGCAGACATGACATCCTTCTGAGATGGAGGAAAGATGTTGGGAGTAAATGGGGAAGAAGCATGAGGCTTAGAAGCTGCTCTCTGGGCTTTTGCAGAAGATTATTTTGGTCTTGGTTAGCTCTTGAGCCAGCTCCCCTGGTTTGCAGGGGTGTATCGATCTTTTAGGAGTATCACAGGGCTCTGTTAATGCCACAGCAGTAGCAGGGCCCAGCACACTGGACACAACTGGCACTCTGAGTTGAATTCTGGACTTGACCATGCTGTTGTTCTGCTAATCTGCAGGTCTCTGTGGTTTGTTTCACCCTCTCATTCCTTCCCTATTTGGACTGCAAACTGTTTGTCACTAGCTGTTTTATGTACAGCATGCCCTGGCCTCATATTGGGTATGGATCTAAGTGCTGGGTTTTTTTTTAAATGCCATCTGAGATTAACAGCGTACAAAATACAAAGTATTACAGCTGGAATTTCCCTCAGACTACATTAGTTGTGCAATACTGAGAGAAAATTAAAGTCTTCCATGCTGTACTGCTCCCTGTAAGAGGCTTAAATAAACTTGCACTGTGTATTGAAACATTAGCAGTAGTGACTGGAGCCTAGGATTGAATTAGAGTAGTCTGTGAGGAGAGAGGCTGAAGAGCCTTGTTACAGTTAATGGAGCAAGATGAGGGAGAAGATCTGTATTTGCTCATAAGATTCTGCTTGCCCCAAAATAAAGACGAAGCTCTGAGACTTTACATGGAGCTGAAATCCTTACGCGTCTTGGAAGACTGTGTTCATTCTGTGGTGTTAATTCCTGCAGGGTAGTGTGAACCCAACTTCCAATTAAGTTGATGTAAAGTGCTTACAGGATTTATGAGCTAGAATTAAGAAAAATAACCAATGTGGACTGCTGCCATAGCTCTGGAGATTCTCTTTTAGCCAACTGTACTGCCACTAAAATTATTCCTGGCATAGTATTGCGACTTGATTTCTTTCCTTTTCCAAAGTGGAGGGAAATGCCAGCTCACACTGTAGTCTTGTGTTTCTGGCAGCTTTTTACAAAGGCGACTGGAGAAGCTTGAAATGAAGAGTTCAGCAAACCTGAAAATCATTCTCATCTTACTGACACCTGTGAGGACATAAAAGAGCAAACATAATGCCCAGTCCACAGCTGGGGCAGATTCACTCTCTTTTGGAAAAGAATCTCCCACAGGTGACTCTGTTATTCCTTTCTCCTGGGTGATGTAACAGTGGGTATGCCTGAGATGCAATGTAGGTGCTTCAGTAGCATTGGGGCTGGAACAACCCCTTGCTGGATTTGCTCCTACATGCAGTGGCTGCTGAGCTAGTTCTGGTGGTTGGCTGAAGGAACTGTGATTTCCTTGTCTTTCACAGAGTGCATAAAGCCCAGATTTGAGACAGATCAGGATGAGGCGGAAGCTTTTAAAAATACATTGATGTGTCAGAATCTTTTTCTTTCTTTTTTTTTTTTGACAGAAAGGATTCTTACCTACTGAGGCTATAAAGCTGTTATTTAACTTATAAGTATTGTTTCCAGAATAAATGCTAGGTGCAAGTTTATATTAACTTGTCACTTTCTCAGCTTGGCTCTGATAGAGCAACTATAAACATATAGCAGGTGGCTCAAAGCTTTGAAATTTATTTCTGCCCCTGCTCATCTGATAATGAAGTTCCAAGATGTGATCTAAGAGTGATTTGTAGTTACATGCGCCTAGAAAGGTAGCACTGGTCTTGAGGATAAATCACAGGACTTGAGGTTGCTAGGTTTTGGGGTCTCATGGTGCCTATCTGCTTGAGAGGACTCAAAATCCCTGGAAAAGGCAGCAGGGAATAAGTATTTCTACATATATGGAGAACTTCTAATGGACTATTGTGTGAAAGTTAATGATATAGTTCTGTACGTCACAAGCTGAGATCACCCAAGTAGTGTATTTCTGTTAAAATACATCGTTGCTGCTTCTAGTTCTGTTCTTTTTAAGCTGGATTAGAGTGCATGCAAGAGAGGAAAATAGCAAGACTGCTTGAAGTCTATGAAAAGAGAGAGTATTGCAGCTCCTGGCTCAATGCTGTTGCTAAGTTGCTACCTATGGTAACAGTAGCTGGTTTTGCAATGGTTGATATTATGATGTAGCTTCAGAAGAACTTTAAATACTTTAGAAATTAAAGGGATATTGTTTAGTCTTGACTAAATAGTTAAGAGGTCTCTTCCAACAAAATTCTATGACTGAAAATTCCTGACTTGTGATGACCCTAGAAAAACAGATCTACAGCTTAATGCTATACACAAAATAGATTAATAAGTAGACAGAATAACTTGGCTTCTTTATCAAAGACAGCATTTACATTGTTGAAGGATTGTTTTGGTTTGTTCAGTGTGTGTTATGGAATATAACTGTTGTACAGGGTGACACTTAAGAAATAGTTAAGTAAGAAGATGATTATGAAATGTAATTTATCACTTTTTCTTTTTTGAAACATTTGTGTTATGTTAAAATAACATAGCTAATTGTTATGTTAGTAGAAAAAGAAATACCTATGCACGTAATTCTGGAACTTTCTTTGGCCTTTCCATGGGTGATATTATGCGATACAAGAGAATGAAGAAAGAGAGGTCACACTTTGTTTTCTCTGGGTTTTTTTTTCCCCCCCCACAGAAAGCACATTTAAGTGTGTAACACAATGGAAAATGCAACAATAAGAACAGAGCAGCAAGATCCTAGGCTGTAGTGAGTGAGGATTTGCTCAAACACAACAGCCATGAGCACAGAAATAAGGGAAAAAAACTGCTTACCTTCAGTAGGCTTCAGGTAGACAGAGATCTCCAGCAAGATATCTTTGCCTCCTTAAATGAGGTCACTCAGGGGCATTGCATGCACCTGAGCTCCCCTGGGTTGGCCCTGCTGTCCCACCAGGTGCTCAATCACTGGTTCAAGCTGTGACTTAGCATTTCCACTACAAGTGAAACATGCTGAGCTAAATTTGCAAGGGAATTCTTTGTAATTTTCTGTCCTTTTCCTGCAACAACAGTGATCCAGAATGCTGAAATTCTGTGGAAATGTTAATAATATAAGCCAGAAAGATTACTTGAGGCACAGTGATCTCAAGCTGTGTAAGACTTTAAAGTTTCTGTGTACTTAAGGATTTTGTAGTTTTCCTAGAGGGGAATAGGACTAATTAATTGACTTGTAGCATAGAAAAGGCTGAGTAATTTTTTTCCATAAAATTGTTGTTCTGGTACTTTACATATCTATCTTTATAGTTCATTGACACTTGCATTGACAAAAGTTGGATTTAAGAACAGACGCTTAGTGTCCTTGATAAATGCACACTGTACTAGGATAACTCCCCACTCCTGGTTTTTACAAATGATCTAATTTCAGTAGGACTTATCACAAGGCTAAAGACTTTTTATGGATTCAGGGGCTTTTAGATTGATTCTGTTAACCAGTGTCTCACTCCATATTTTAACTTGTGATTTCTGTGTATCCTACAATAGATCAACAAATAGGGGATCATAGAATCATAGAATACTTAGAGTTGGAAGGGATCTTTAAAAGTCATCTGGTCCAACTCCGCTGCAATGAACAGCAACATGCATAGCTCAGTCAGGTTGCCAGGGTCTGACCCAGCTCCGCACTGAAAGTTTCCAGAGATGGGGCATCTACCACACCTTTGGGCAACCTGTTCCTGTGCCTCAACACCTTTGCTGTAAAGGACTTTTTCCTTATATCTAACCTAAATCTACCCTCTTTAAGCTTGAAACCATTTCCCCTTGTTCTTTCACAACAGATCCTGCCAAAGAGTCTGTCCCCTTCTTTCCTGTAGCTCGCCTTTAGATGTTTAAAGGCTGCTCTCAGGTCACCTCAGAACTTTCACTTCTCTCAGCCTGTCCTCGTAGCAGAGGTGTTCCATCCATTGGATCATTTCTGTGGGCCTCCTCTAGATATGCTCTAACAAAATTTTACTGGTGTTTGTAAAATGCTTTGAAATCCATGTGTGAATGATGTCATAAAAGTGAAAAGTTGTTCTTTGGCAATGCCGGGTAAAACAGACATTGTTTCGAATGTGAACCATGGAGTTATCCTCAGTAGTTCAATTATCATTACTTGGTTTCATGAAAAAATAACTAAAACAATGGAGTATGACTAGGCTTGTTAAAAACATATTTTGTTATTAAGCATCCTGTAAAGAACAGACTGTAATATCAATTACTGGCTTCAGCAGTTTTGGGAAATGGGAGTGCCAAAATACATATAGGAAAGCCAATACGCATCAATGGCATAGTCATTGATTTTCGTAGGACAATGGGAGTCAAAGATGGAAATTGATATTGCAGTGATGTCCTGGGTAATTGACCGTGTAAGTGATTTGGTAGTATCCTGTAGATAAGGGAAGAGGTGCTCTTCTTCATGCCTGTTCCATAGTCATGAGTTTAGTACTTTGTCTTTTATGCTTGTTTCTTTTGTAGTAGAGCTCTAAGTACTTGATCTTGACTTGAGAGTACTTGGCATCTTGCAGGATCAGGAATTGTGCCTGCTGAAGCTTACTGCATTTAATTTAATTGTAGCATTTTATTCACTGTTACTGACTCCATATATTCTACGGGGAACACGCTGAAAGGAAGAGGGGAGGGCATCAGTAAACCATAATAGCAGAAAGAAGGAACTAATTTTAAACTGCCTCGAAACATGCTTTCTGTAAGCAACGCTGTCTACCCAAGTGGCCAAGAACTTAACTACTGCAGAGAACTGCGGTAGACTGAAGTTTTCTTCTGGCGGCATAACATGGTGTATTGAGAAATCTTAATTACAAACATTGACTACAATGAGTTTTCTAATCTAGGGAAATTGTCAAGTGGCTAGGACCAAAAACCAGGAATATTTATTATGATGGGAATTTATAGTGAGGGTCATACAGAGGGTTAATAAAAGACTTAATAGATATTTGATTAAAAGGCAGATCAGCAATTACAGTCCAATAGGTTGCTTATAATCATTGCTTTTAACTGTCCATTAATCCTAATGATACCATCAGCTGTAATACATAAATCTTATACCATCTTTCTTACATGTTGTCATTTAACCTTTATAAAATATTAAATGTAACCTTACTGCAAGTGTAGCCCATATTTTGTGTCTGATTTCTACTCCGCAGCACGCACCTTATTGTGCAGATCAATATTGTCTTACTGCTTCCTTGTAGTCCCCCATCTGCCTATATCTAAGAAAAGAGAATTTTCCTTAGATTAGTATCCTCGTGCTACTGTGGAAATATGCATACGCATTCAATCACACACACAAATATTATGAATGCCTTCCAGAAAAATCTGTTTGGGAAATGCCAGAATGAATGTTACCTGCCCTGAAAGAGGCACGTGTATCCCAACATTAAGGGCTCCCATCTCACAGCTTGTGAAAGCGAGACTGTGTGATGTCACCCATAATTCATCCTCTTCTTCCTGTACTGTGACATCCTGCCATGAGGAAGGATCCACGTGGTAGTGTGGGTGGGAGCAAGGCCCAGTGATGTGTCATTCGGTGGATTCACTGTTGACCTGTTTTGAAGCAGGTGAGTATTTCTGAGGCAGATGTCTCAGCTTGCACCACTTACTGCATACTTATTTGCATCAAGCAGTTGCAGTTTGAATGAACTAGATTGCTTTCAGAGGTAGCTAAACGAGAAGATCCACCGCAAGTATGTACCAAACTTGCCCCAGTCCCTAGTCCGGGGGGCTGAAACCATAAATTACCCTCAGCACCATGATGTTCCCATGCATGAATCAGACGGACGCTAAGAAAAGGCCCATGGACTTCTGACAGTTTGTGCAGCACCCAGAAAGCGTTCATAGTGCTATATGAAGGCCCACATGGCATGTATGCCCTACATTTGCTGTTGCTGACAGCTCCTCCGCTCCTTGAAATTTCCCCCTATTTTCTTTTCGGGACAACTCACCTCAAAATTCTATACTTATCAGCGCTGAATGTGGTGCAATCTCTGTTTGCTGAACCTAGTTCAGACAGTTCTACTGTCTCTCTTTTTTTTCTCCTCTTATTAATTTACACACACCATATTGCTTTCTTTCTGAATGGAATATCTTCTGCTTCTGCCTTCCAGAAGATCCAACAATGTACATGTTGCAGCCCCAGAAATATATTTATTATCTTGTGCTGTGAGAAAGATGCAAGCTTCTCAGATGGCAGAATAACCCAGTGGCTATCCTAGGAGTGTGCTGGTGTCAGAATGGTTTCTGGGTGCAAGGTGGCTGGCACTTCTTAGTGCAAATCCGTGTTGCGTGAAGTGCAGGAAGAGGGAGGTTCTCTTAATAACAACTGTGTTTTGGGAAGGCACAATGGGTACACAGTTGTTCATTTTAGAACATCCCAAGTTGAAAGGGATGCATAAGGGTGATTGAGTCCGACTCCTGGCTCCACACAGGACCACCCAAAAATGAGACCATATGTCTGGGCATTGTCCAGATGCTTCTTGAATCTCTAGCAAGCTTGGTGCTGTGACCACTTCCATGGGGAGCCCTTTCCAGTGCCTGACCACCTTCTGATGAAGTAGATCTGAACTGCTTTTCAAGGGGAAGTGCACTTCTGAGGCTGCCATCCACCTGGATGTGTGTGCCCTGGGGTATCTAGAGAATTAACTAATGCCACTCCAGGGAAAGCAGAGTTCTACATCACTAGCAAAAAAAAACCATCAACATCTAGGAACGCTTTTTTTGTGTTAGTGTTTTCATTCTAGGTAAGCATACACTTGCACAGCAACACGAAGGAGCCCACCTCCATCCCCTAGAAGCAACAAGGACAAGAACAACCTGGGGTTGTTTTGAAAATCTGACCAAGGGTTTATTGGGAGCTGCTGATGCATTTGAAAAATACAAAGCTTTCTGCCTCCATTAGGGCTTTACACTTAATTTGACTTCATTAGAACTAAGTTTAAATGATGAGAACAATACTGATCTTAATGTTAGTACATAAACCTTTGTGTGGATTTTACATGGCTAGTCATAAGTAAGACTTGAGTTCTCTGTATTTGTTTCATCCTCTTTCTTGGCCCCTGTGGCAATGAACAAATAATTCTGATGATATACTTATTAAACTTAATTGTAATGATAAAGCAGAGTGAAAAGCAGGTGATTAAAAATTATTTAAAAACTGAAATTAACCATTTTCTTTTAAAAAATACTTACTTTCAAAACACCTTTAAAACACAATTATATCCTAAATCTAAATGAGTATATCCTAAAGTAAAAAAAAATACTTTCAGTCATTTTTATACACTGAGAGTTCATTATTTGTTGTCAATATTTTCAAGGGTCAAACCACTGCATTAACTTTGTTTGAAATGATAGGTTGCTGAGGCTCTAATCTAGGATTAGTCTTTTTCTTGCAGTCAGAAAAAATGCTCCCTTACTTAGGGCCTTTTCAAACAGTTCAGCTCAGTAATTGTTTAATTACAAGCTGAGAAACTGACCTGTACTGAAAAGGCAGAAACTCTCGCTTTTCTTTCAGAAACTGTGGGAAGAATAGGAGGAACAGGTCTAATAATTAAAAACTTGGAGACAACAGCTAAAAGAGATGATCAGGTTAGTTTGCTAACTTTAGATGAGTATTGTCTTCTTTATGAAATACATATTTTTGAACAGAGAATTTGAGTTGACAAACGTTTTTCCTCTTGTATAGAGCAGATTGAAGATTTTTCTTTAACTTACAAAATAGCTTCAAATGCTGTGTTATGCATTTGAGGTTAATTAGGATTTTTAACCTAATTCAATTTGAGAGAAATTACTCAAAATTTTTAAATTAATTTTCTTTGGTTAGAAAAGAGAAAATAACCATTTACAAAACTAATGAAAATTTATGAATTAATCAATAGTGAAATAAAAGTAATGATTACTTAAAGTTTTCTTCTTGGTAATTCACATTATCACTAAAATCATTGGAGCTTCCAAAAGCTGAAAATGAGTTATCGGTAATTCAAAGCTGGTGGTTTAACTTTCTTTTCTTTTTGACAGTCTCAATATTCAAAATAAAAATTTCTATGGCAAGTTGGGAAATAGAAATATTCTGTAGAAGGAAACCGATGATGATGCTTTCTTTAATTGCTCGGTGGCAAAACACTTATTCAGCAGTTGAAATACTGACTTACTCTGCAGTTTGCCTTTATTTCAATGTCTTGTTCCGCAATACGGCGTTTCGTTAGTCTTTGACTAGGAACGGTCTTTGGCATTTTCAGTTTCTTCATTCTTACAGCGGGTAGTACTGGTCTCCATATTTGTAGCTATGAGTGAATAAAGATAAAATGACCGCCATGAGGAAATTGAGCCAACAAAAGCAGTTTACCTTTGGATATGAACTTAATGCAGAAACAACAAAACCCCTCAGAAGCCTGTTAATTGAGGCTGAAAAAGCTGAGCTCTGTTTGTATCTGCAATTCTTTTAAATTCTGTGTTGTTTCCTCAGGTTGTTTCCCTATGGATTTGAATAGTTTGTGATGAATAAAATATTGATTGGTGGTTTCAGATGACAGATGCTTCTAAATCTGAACAAACATAACTAATATGAAATTCAAATTCTGATCAAACAAAAAATTAATATGAATTTCATATTTTGTTGCTTTTAATAAGCACAGATGTCTTACCAGTGGCTCAGGCTCTGTCAAGCATCACTGCATCGTTTTCTCTGGGCTCAGACACAAAGGTAGAGAGTTCCCTCTATATTGGTGCTTCGCATGCAGAATTACATTGATTGGTATTCAGGCAGAACTGATGTTAATTTGCTTGAATGGCAATTGTAGTTCTAATGTAAAAGTCTAGACATACTTTCCTCTTCCAGTACAATATGTATTTAGTAATTTAGGACCAGAAGGGTCCTAGTTCACCAGCGAATCTCATCCCCTGCTCTCGTACGTGGTTTAATCATATAACCCCTTTAAGAGACTGATGCAATTCTGTACCTCCTACTGCTTAACAGTGAGTAAAAAAGATAAAATTGCTGATACTGCATGTTATCTTCTGCCACCTAACTGAAGATGAATAATGCCCTAAGGTAAATGAAGTGTCCCTTTAGTGAACAATGAAGCAAATGAACACAGGAACTGTGAGTTAGGTCAAAATTTTGCATGTCTGGCCCTGAATGCTAGGGTTGACAATGTCCTGTTGCAGAGTAAGGTTTAAGATTTTTTTCGCTGGATCATCACACAGTGACCTTTCTATGGGGGAGGCATTCTTGTAGTGGCTGTCTGTGAGTATCCCACCCAAATGTGATGTTTAGTGTCTCACCTGGAGGAAATGTTTTTATTCTTGGAATATAACTTGATTGTTCTTCCTGTTTACGTAAACATTTACATTTGTTTCTTAATGCCTCATAGAGGTGCATTTCAGATGTTAACCTGACAGTTCCACTGCTTTAAATATTTCTGCCTTTCACCTTCACTCCTTTGCTAAGTATACTGGAACCATGACTGTTTGTGGCTATAGCATTGAATATTTTATATATCTTCATCATATGTCTCTTTGTTGGCATCTTACTGAGGCATTTAGTTTCCTCCATTATCTGTGACAACAAGATGTGCAGAACTGAATGCACTATTTCAGCTGAAGACATACTAATGATTATAATAAAATGGCATACTAACATAGTTTTTATTCTTTTCTGTATCATTCCACTACAGAAAATAAGGCTGAGAATCTCAAGATATCTTTTCCCCTCCTTTTCCTGTAATCCTAACATATTGTTTGCCTCTTTATTTGCAGTTGTTTGTTGATCCAAAGCTTTTGTATTTCATCTGTTTACAGCAGCGCCCTTGTCTCTTTCCCAAATTAATTTAGAATTTATCAGTGTATGAGCAGTTCAGACTGGATTAATGTATAGTGAGCTCTGTTTGGATTAAAATCCTCATGTGTTGGGACTGCAGAGAGGACTGGTGAAAGCATGCAACGTCCTTCTGTTTCAGGACAGTTATTTGATGCAGTGGGGACCAAAAATTGTCACTCCATTGTGAATGGAGTTTATGGTGATACTGTCTTGGCTCTTATGTGAAAAGACACTTTTTTCACAATTGACATGTTGGTAGGAAATCTTCACCAAGAGTTGAAGACTGGCATAAAGAGATGCCTGTGCTAGTATCTCTGAGTGGTGGCAGAGCAAAAAAGCTGACGCTGCTGCTCGCTCTGCATTATTCATTCTGAATAAGTGCTGGGGAAAGGCAGGGAAGTATTTTTGTTTTACATCAGCCAGGGCTTCTCCAAAGTGATGTCCTGAGCGTCTTTTGCTGCTTAGGTCAGTGGCTCGAACAACCATGTTATAGTATTCCTTTTACAACCTAACCAAGCTCATTTTAAAGATGTGCTTGTGTCTTGTGTCATGGCCAAAGTATCCAACATTAATAATGCATTCTGATTAAGAGGCACCTGTGCCTTAGGGTTATAGCTTCATCAACTGCAATTAGCATGAATATACAAGCTGAAATGAAACATGAAACGGCAAAGTAATAGATTGTACCTGTAATTTTAAATTATATTCATAGCTAACATGGTAGATTGATTTATCTAGTATAAGTACATTTATATTAGATGCTGGAAGAAGACAAAAATGTATTTGCCTAGAATATATCTGAAATCTTATTGCACAGATTTTTATCTAAACAGCACTGTGTGTAATGGAAAAAGTGTTTATTCCTCTAGAAATTTCAAAAGCAAAGCAATGACAGATTTGTGAGTTTCCTACTTATTTTCTGTGGTTATTAAAACAAACAAACAAACAAAAAACTTCACCTAAGTCCTGTGTCAACCAATTGTGACAGTTCTTGCTAGAGATCATCAGATATTACAAGCACAGCATTAATCCTTAAAGTAATTGGTCCATGCAAGACTCATCGTAAGTTTATGACATTACATGGACATTATTCTATCTTGGTCCTGGAGCTGTTTAAAACTTGTCACTAATCACCATTATTAACAACAGCTTTCTTGTTTGGAGCACCTGAAGAAGACCAGGAATTTTGTGTTTAATGCTGCATAACGCAGACAGGAAGGCTTCTACAGCCTAAGGTTGAAATTGCCAAGGAAGAATTGGAGAAGCATTTACAGTTTCCAAAATAATGTCCATCATATTTGTGGAATATACACATGCACGTATCAGAGCATGTTTTTGCCAGTGCAGGTATAGAAATTTACCAGTTAAACATTAGCTCTATTCTTCTAGATATCGTGGCACAGATGGGTAATGATAAAAAATTAAAATAAAATAAATGGATGAACTAGTTGCTACTGCTCTAATATGGTTGGAGTTCAATTCTGGAAGTGTCAGTTTCATTCCTTTCTTCCAGTCTTCTCCTGCTTTGAATGTAAAGAGGGACCTGGCTTTATTGACAGTCCTCATGCAGACTGAGATTTGTTCTTTGATTTTTCTTAACTTCATGTACCCTGTTCATCTTAATTATGCAAAGCTTAAGTGCCTGAACATACTAGATAAGCAAAATGCAGTTCTTTTTCAACATTTCTCTTATTCCTTGCATGGCTTATGCAGCTGGTGTGGTATCGGCTGGCTATTATAATTTTATTTGACTTGATTGTTACCAGTTCATCTTTAGATTGGCTCACTGTGCTGCAACTGGCATAGCCAGAGTTTCTAGCAATAAATTTAACAATTCTAATTCAGTCTTGTTACTGTTCAATATGTCTGCATCATGTCTAATTGATCATAGTGTTCTCATTGCTCAGCAAATTTCTGTGTCAGGCCAGCAAGTTGCAGCACTTGAGTAGCTTTTATCTTTTCAGACTACTTGCCTCTGCTTATGGAACTCGGGATTTATCAGTGTTTTTACAAGAAGAAAACAGAATCACATGAGGAAATTATTTTTGTCTATTAAGTCTTCTACTGTGATTACAAAGTAGAGAATTTACTCTTCCTTTAATTGAAGAACAAGGATTTTAAGATAATCTCCTTCTGAAATTTATAGAAAAACTTTTAAATGATGTTTTCCATTTAGATGGATTTGCAGTTTTCCTGTGGGGTATGAGTTATTTATGACTTTTTTCTTTTCTTTATCATGGAGTGTGAGGCAAAGATTATCCTTTTGTTCCCAAGGTGTTATAGAGCCGTATTTCCAGTCTTTTTCCTGCATGGATCTAGCGTACCTCCAATAACATCGCTTTTGATTTCAGTAGCTACCCTTGAGACAAAAATTGTCTTTCTGACTTTAAAACTGCTGAAAATAATTTGATTTTATTCTATGATTTGAAAGGACAAGGAATGCTACAGACTTAAGAAGAAAGTCAGTACCAGATGCAACCTTAAAGTGGGAGATGTTGATGAATGACTGCTTCTGTATCATCTGCCAATTGTCATGTGCTATTTCTAGTGGACTCACTGCTCTCCCAAACCCACAGTAATGGATCTGCCTTTGTGAAGTGTAAGGAGAGAGAAAAGAGTCAGGTGCCGTATTCTGATTTCCCTTCCACAACCAGTCTCTCAATGACAAGAAGCTCCTTCCTTTAGGGTCAGATGCTGAGCTGTTAGGAAGATCTTTTTCTTGCTCTCATTCAATTTTTCTGCAGCTATATCTATTCTGTTTATCCAAACAATGATGTGTTTTTGCAGGTGCGTGTACCAACGGGCTTTAAGCTTTCTTTGATCTCAGAGCAACATAAAGAATTTTGTTGGAGTGACAATATAATAATAATAAATAATAACAACATGCTTTCTTATGGATAGGACACACCCAGATTTAAATACATACAGTAGCCATGTTTAAATTACTTGAATTTGAAAAGGAGTTTTGTAAGAACAAGTTGGTTAGTGATGGGAGCGTAAGCTGTTAGTTTTGGAATGGTTTGGCATCAATGTCAATCCATATTGAATATGATGTTTATCGAATTCTAGTAATTACAGAAGAACTTGCTTTTAAATAGAGGAACTCACTAAATGGTAGTTTACCACTGGAAAGCTGTGAGTTCTTTGTCACTTTTTGTCTTTTTTCCCTTAATTCCTTGGTGAAATTTTAAGAGGATTTTATTGGCCTCAAACTTCTGAAAAGTCTAATTAATGTATATACTTTTATAAAAGTGTTTCTGTTGCAGGAGCTCAAGGCAAGTATTTCAGACTCCTTGAGAGTCATGTGCTTATCACCTCTCATGTACTCCAAGAACACTGAGGTCTTCATTTTTGATGAATTTTTCAGAAATCAGGTACATCATGATGCTTTCAGAATGTAAATATTTAATATAGACTTCTTTCAGGAGATAGAGCCATATTGATCCTGTGTTCTTAATCTTTACAACTTTAGTCTTTGACTGAAATTTGAAAGGTGTCCTTTGTGGGTTTTGCCGTCTTCTTTCTATTTAAGCTTAATGACCCGACTAAACTCCAGATCACCAGAACAAGGATTCACAAAACTTGATTTCTCATCCCCTTTCTCTCTCTTTTTTGAAACAGTGTGTGGTTTGCTTTATTATTTAAATACACTACACCTCATAACTTACTAATCAGTCTTTCAACAGATAAACTAAGGGTACAAATGTGAATGACGAGAAAAATTCTGAGCTTCATACACAAATGTTATGATTCAAACAACAAACCTGATATTTTTCAGAATGTTTATTAGTCATTAACAGAGTAAAATCAAAGTTTCCAACACTTTTTCTGTGTTGAGTTTGTAAGTTAAAGTAATAAAATCTTTGGCGAAGAAGTCCTGTGCAGAATATAAGCAACAGCATATTTACTACCACTCTAATGAAAGTGCACTTGATTTTAGTAGAATGTGCTTCCTTTCTATTAAATGAATTATATATGTTTTTCATGGTTTTGATCTATACGATTGTTTAACAAGTATCAATTACATCCTGTATTTATATGGGTATTAATTACATGGTAGAGACCATAATTTCTGATACTGTCAGTTCATGACAAGTCTTTGCCCAAATCAGTCTGGGATAGGCTTTGCACCTCATTATAAAGCAAAGGAACAAGTAAGGGCTGTATGATGATGAGGAACAATATACAAAGTACAGCAGATTGCTGCTTAGCAAGAACTCTTAAAACTGAAGATGTCTTTCTGGTGAGCTTTACTAGAAGTTTACCATCACTAAGCTCTAGGAAGAGTTCAATACATTTAACCGAAATTGTTGCTGAAAATATTGAGTAACTAACAGTAATGTATCCAACAGAGAGAGACTTTCTTCAGCAGTTCTGTTTATGCCATCAAGTCTGTAATTCTATTTGTCCAAAACATATACTCCAATCCATCCTCGCCATTTCTGAGACACTAAATCATTTCATTTCCTTACATCTAGAGTAGATGATGAATTCTTTCAACTCAGTAATCTTGCATCGTTTCCTTCACTGACAGAATATGTTCACTAGGGGGGCGGTTTAAACTAAGCTTAATGCTTGTGCATCAAATTTTTGAGACCCAGTTATTTATGTGGCTGACTTGCTTAATGTTCTGCAAAGGCAAATTCTGAATCATGAAATTAATGGGAAAAGGGCATAGTTCTGTTAGCTGTCTGGCTAGTTTGGTAATGCCGTCTGAAAGCAGTGGAAAATGGCAATAATAGTAAATAATTGAATATCGCATGCCTGTGTTGCTATTTTGTCAGTGTTGCTCCCTACCTGAGTGTAGCTTCATAGAGATAGAAAGCTGTTCTTGCTGCCTTTTATAGTTGCTGTCTCCTTTTATAGTTGAGCTACTTTGTCTTAAAAAAGTTAAAATGGTGGTACAAACAGAGCAAGGAGATACAAATGAGTGGTCTTGCACTATCCTGTAGGAGATGTTTTGAAAAAAATAAAAGAAACAGGGAAAATACAGACTAATCTTTCCCTGGTACCATCCAACCTTTCTATAAATGGCAACTTAGGGACTTTCAGACCTGGATATTTCATTCTGCCTCAATGCTTAAAAGCCTTGATGCACCATTACCTGTCTCCAGTGTCTCTTTACAGTTCTAACTTTCACAGCATCTCACGTGGAATTTAATTATGCTAAGAAGTGTTTCATTTTCTGAGTTTTAGACCATCTGCATCCTGAATTCATGAGCTGCTTTGTCACTAGCAATTATTTCATATAAATATACTGTAATACTCTTCAGTCATCTCAAGCCCAAGTGTCTGGCTAGCTTCTTCTTGTGCAGGTGTTGCTCATACGTCCAGTCATTACTGTTGCTCATTTCCTTCTGAGTCTCTCAAATCTTTTCTGAGCTGGGAAGATCAGTACTCCACATGGTACTTAAAGTATAGACACACCTTAGTTTTATACCATAGTGAAAACTGTCTTTGCATCTGTTTTCAATTTCTGTAAATGAGATTTTAGGGGAAAGAGAATGTTTGAGTACCTTTTTATGCCATTTACAAGGCCAAAAGCCCTGCTGCAATGGCTTTAATCAGGTTGTTCATCCAGGAACACAAGACCTTACCCCTTTGTTGTTAACACCCTTTCTTGATCTTAATGAGTTTCAGCACTCCTAGAGGGCCAAATTCTCTCAGCTGACAGGCTGTGGAGCAGATAAACTCTTTAATCAATACTTCTTTTAGTCCTTTTACTTCATTGTCTCAGAAACTACTGCTGGCTTGCATAATGAAAGTGGTGCTCCCCATATTTCATATGCAAAGATGCTTCCCAACAGACTCTCCTTCTCCACAGTTTTGTTTATCTAGCTCATCCAAATGCTTTCACATTCCTAGAGTGAAATATTCTTCTTTCAGTCCCTGTTCCTCTTTCAAGATCTTCCACTTCTACATTACTTTACTTTTATCATTTTTCTCCATTTCTTTTTTTCTAGAAATCAGCATTAAAGCATGTAACGTGATGGGAGCTCATTTTGTCAAGTGGAATACAAACATGGCAGAAAAGGTAATCTCAGTTCCCAAGAGATTACTATATAAGTTAAGGGTAATGAGGGGCTCTGACAAGGGAAATGGAACAGAGCAGTGAGCTGTGAAAACTGGAGACAGTCACAGTGGCACTAAAAGTAGACATAGATCTGAGACTGTTCCTGAGACCTGCACTACTGAAATGTGGTGTGGAAAGAATAGTCCTTACGTTTATATTAGGCAGAACCAAACCTATGATTTAGATGCCACTAAGCACCATGTAAGTGAGTGTTAAATATATAGACATGATGTTCTTGTGTCTCAGCCCCACATTTATGTGAACTTTTTAAAAAAATCTCCAGTTTCAACTACAGTAATAAAAATACCAATAAGGAAACAGAATATGCTGTAAAGTTAATAACAAGGGCTCTTAGTCATTGGGTTGTCTTCTGTACCTATGACATGAGAGAAAGTTATTACTGATAGATCAATTAATTGCTTAATAAGAGCTACAAGATATTCTACTGCTTACAAACTTACACCTGAGATACACTTCTATCCTCTTTTCCTCTTTTTTTTTTTTTTGTATCTTAAGATAAGTTCTTATCTTAGATCTGTAAGTACAACACATAAGGGTTTTGGAGAATAATAAATGAAAATCACTATAGAAATAATACAGGAGTGCTTAAGAATGAATTTTAAATGGTTCAGTGAAGTAGATACTGCAACAGCAATCAAAATTCTATCAGACAAGGTAATGGAGGGTAAAGAAGCTGGCAAGGAGAGTGACAGGAAAGCTAAGTGATAACATAAGCTTAAACCATAGAAGACCTTTGGAAAAAAATCTATGTAAATCGACCAGAAAACTAATGTATACATAAAGGATTGTAACTTGAAAGGAATAAAATGAATACCTGGTTAAAAGGGATCAAGGAAGAGCCAAGCTTAGGATTTTACTAAGTGTTTTTGCTCTGGATGCATGGAATTTATGTTGCTGAGGGCTGAACTCCCATTTATGATGTTTTGATATGAAATAAGACCATACAAGGTATGTCTGGTAACAGTCATCTGGTGAACCCATGGCTCCAAACCACAATCAACTGCTCCTAAACCATTCTTGACAGAGTGTTGTTCCACTGGTCTTTAAAACTCGCATGGGGATTTGCAGTCACCAGAGGCATTCCTTTCTATGTGTTGTCACTTCAGCTTAGGGAAGTTTTTCTGGTGCTCATGTTTCTTTCTGCACTTTGGATCCTTTACTTCTGATGAAAATGAGATCTTGCTGCTGTATAAGCTTGAATTTTAAGGTTCCTTTCCCTGCTCCCACAGTCATCCCTAATACCTGTGTGGCATGCCTGGGCTCCAGTCTATGGTGACCTACTCATCTCTGTGATCAGGGAAGTGGCAAAATGATATAGGTGCCATATTTCTGTCTAGGGTTGTTTACATAAAAATATTTGCATATTGGTCTGATAGCTACTGGTAGCTACTGTTTTGGCTGATGCCCTGGTTATCTAGGAGCCACTCACAAATGTATGAATCCTCCATAATAAGCGTGGAAGAAAATCCTGGCTTGAAAAAGATAGTACATCCTATCAAAAACAATAAAACTTGGAGGAGAACATTTATTTTTTAGCTGGTGAATTCTAGTCTGAATGCATTTACTCTAAAGAGTTCTGACAATGGCATGCTTACTGACAGTTATTTAAGAAATTCTTTATAGTGTAGCAGAGAGGCAATTGCAGTTCTCGTATGGAACGCTCAGTAAGTGTGCTGTTCCCAGTGCTTTCCTAGAAGTAAATGTGTGCTCACAGGTTTCTCAGAGATTAAAAAAAAAAAATGCTCTAAAAAGAAAGCCTAGTAGAATGGTTGAGCCGTATGACAAAGTATCCTGACTGAATCAGTATATCACGTGCGTACCACAGGGAATCCTTGGGGGGATTCTAGGTTTTGTGTGTGGATGATCTGGCTGCTGTTGAATACAATAAAACGGCAGATGCTATGTTGAAATTTTGATTGAGGAGAAGACTGTTTTTAAGAACCTCTTCCAATGTGGTTCCTTGAGGATTTGGAAGGATGTTCAGACGGCACGGCAGATGAATGCCTTTTCTGTCCTGGTCAGTGCTACAGCTGTGCTTGGTCTGTGACCAAAGCCTAAGCTTCTCAACACATGTGGTATTTGGAACAGCTAACTCTGTTGACTTCAAAGGGATAAAAAAATTGATGGAATTGGCTACTCTTTAGCTGGTTGGACAGTGCCACGCATTATTCAGTTATGATTAGCTCAGTCAATGCACAGGACTAGTAAATGTTAAAACATTAATATTAATTGTGCAGCAATGCCACTTTCAGGCTCTCGGCTTTTCTGGTCCGCAGCCAGAAAAGCAGGTGTGCACATGAGAAATGTTTTGATATTAAGAGCCAAACTTTTCTGCTTCTCACACCTGCACATATTTGGGAAAAAAAAATATAGCCAACAAAAGCTTTTCTAAAATACTATTGCCAAAGTAACCCCAGCCCAAACACTGATAAGACATGCACACATATGTAAAAGAAGCAGATGCTATTCCAAAAAGTTTAAAGCATATGTATTACACAGGAGTTGATGTGATTTTCTTATGCTCATCAGAACGTTAGCTTGTAGGAGGCATTTGACTACCTGCAAATTTTGGCCTTGTCTCAGTAGACTGGCATGGGATTATCTTCAAAGCCTCATCTTGCTCCCACTGCAGTTGATGACAGTGTTCTCATCTCATTTTTAATGGGTTGTCAGCAATATTTCATTATATTGTTGTTCACATACATTAACTTTCTTTTTAAATCTTTGCAAATATCTCCCTTCTTGTTTATTTAAGAGAGAGATTTAAATGTTTCCATGTGCCTTCCTTCTGCATTGTTTTTATTTTATAGTAAGTTCAGAACTTTTGCTTAACACTCAAAAGTACAGGTGGTATGTTACTGTATTGATTTCAGTGTTGTTATAGATGCATCATTTATGATCTGCGTGGCTTTGTTTCTTCGGATGCAAAATCTAGCATTAATAATCTCAATTTTTGTAGGAAAACCTTCTCTGAACACTGATTACTGCGCTGCATTTTTGAACATATTAATCCAGAATAAAAGAGCTCTTCTGCCAAGAAGCAAGGTCTTCTTGCAGAATGTGATGATACGCAGACCCTAACTATGTAACTTCCAGAGGTCAAAGAGAAGATCAGAAGTAGTCCAGAACATCCATAATTGATAAACCCTGTATGAAGCAAAGTCAGATCCTGACTTCCAACACCCAGAGAGCTCCTTAATGAAAAAGTGAGTGCTGGTGTGAATCACTTCCTGGTGTCCTGCGAGACAAGGAAGAAGACAATGCTGTGTATGTTATCATGATCCCAGCACTGCAGAGACATAGCTGGGGAAGGCATGGCTGAACTTTTTCAAAATTGACTCGGTTATCTGTTTCAACACTAGGAGTGAATCTGGCTTAATGTGTAAACTCTGGTGAAAGCACAGCTACAAGATGATGATGGGGAAGATGGGCAAATATTTAAAGTGATTGAACATAATGAAGAGAAAGAATGAAACTATTTGTAGAGATTGAAAGGCTACCTAACTATGTGGAAAGAAAGGAACTATCTGGAAATAATGGATCTGGAACTATTGAAATCAAAGAAAAACTGAATTAGGAAATGCAACTTATTTGCATTGTGGCTCTAGTTGAGTTCTGTTTTCTTATACTTGAGCTCATTTAAGGCATACATCCACCTAAAAAGATCATTGTGCTCATGGTTTGTCTGTGATTGTATCTAAGGTTCAGAAACAAACATTTATAGTAGGAGAAGAAATAAGTGAATAGCAGTTGCTGTTTGGACATTATTAAATTTGATGTATGTCAGAGGTGGTTAACTTCTGAATGGCCAGAGGCTACTTTTATTCTCTGGTAGCTGTTTGATGACCAGAAGGTGCAGCTTTAGTTCTGTGGCACGGCATGACATGCCATAGATCAGCGTATTCTGTATAGCCTCCCCAGCAATGCCTTTTAATTTAGTTGGTCTGATGACATTCCTGGAATCCAGGTCTCTCCAAGGCTTCAGCCCTGCAAAACCTACTGACCAAAAAGTTTCAGCCCTCAGATTACTTAGTGGCCATTCCATTTAGCTGTGCTGGAAATTGGTTTCCAGCCTAGGTTAGCAGTCAGAGCATGGATAAGCCTTTAGGGTAAGCTGGAAATAACCAGTCCAAATGACAAATATGACAGCCTCTACTGGAACATCGTTCATGTGGGAAATAGTACTATGGAGTCAATCCTTCTCTTTTGAAATGCTAATACTTAGTGAATGTGATGGACGTGAAGTCAGGATGTTTTCCATATTTAACTCTTCTTAAAAATTCCCCAAAATATTTTGTTTCAAGGGATACAGAAGATTCCCAGTGGAGTCAGGGTCTCCTCCGGCATGATTTAAATTAAATGTCTGCATGCAGTCTCCGCTGATTTGTGAGCCTTGGCCAAGGACCTTTCTTTATTGCTCTTTTTTGTCATTGTGAAGTCAGTAATGTATTCAACATATTTTCCATAATTTATAACCCCACAGAGATAAGCCCTGTATCAAATGCTGCTCTAGTGACTACTGACTGATTGAACTAATGAAGCCCAGGGGCCACGTGCAATATTGCAGAGATTCACAAAGAATTAGCATTTTGGAGATGGAAGGTGACTCAGTTAACCAATATAAAAAAAGATGAAGCATGCACCCAGTTCATAATAATACTCGCATCCCTAGGAATAGCTACTAATACAGCTAAAGTGGAGAACCTAGAAAATGAAGGTGCCTTGAGGACAGACTAATAGGAATAACTTAAGGATGAGAAAAATTTTGCATCAAGCCAGCTACAGCTGAGTGTCTTCACTACTATTTTTTCTGCTGACAACAGAGACCCCATGAGAAGTCTTTTATTTTTTTTTTCTTCCCAAAACAGAAGATTTGTGTCCTGTAATGCAGTTCCATGCGGGCTAGAGCTACAAGAGCACTGCTGGAAAATTGCAGGAGCAATGATTTATTCCTGGGTTGAAAGCTGAACAAGGGAAAACACATAAACACTGCACTATAGGCACAAAGGGTGATTATTTTTGCCACGTGAAACTGTTTTAAAATTCATGGGAAAAAGTAATTTTTGACAGTATGGTATAGGTGTTTTAGTGCTTATAAAAAATAGCTATAGGAGGAATGTTTGTTTGTCAGGGAATGCTATCTTTGCTCTGCCATTCAGGTATTTTTAATGGCTTTCTTGAATAAGACTTCGCACAGTTATGTTTATTGATGGATGAATTTATATAATTACAGAGGAATAAAACTGCAGAATCTTTACAATTGCAGAACAAAATCTGTGGCCTTGCTATATTTTTCTTGAGAAAGTTTTCTTAGGAGAAAATTTCTAATCATTCTAGTTGCTTAGATTTTTTTTTTCTTGGTTGTATATATTTTAGTTGGTAAATAAATGTACTGCTTTTCTGGGGATTGAACTCAGAATCATACATGAAAGTGGAGTGAAATATGGTGATTTAGGAGTAGATTCCTCATTAAAATATATATTTAAGTAATTGTCTGTTGTTTTCTGTCAATTTTTACAGGTTTCGTGATACAAATTCAGTTTTAGAATGCTTTCTTGTGACCTCAAAGCAGATTTTTTTTGTTAGATGTTTTAATGTCCATATTCCCCATATTTGTGGTCCAGTGTTCTGTGCATTAGGTTACTGTGTTACCAACTAAAGACGGAAAAAAATATATCCAAGTTAAGGTCTCTTTTCATTCTTAAAAAATATTTCCACAATATAATTTCAAAACTAGAAGTCAGTTCAGATCCTGTAGGGTAATAACCACCAAAAGCTTTGTGAAGTTCAGTCAGACAGAAGAGGAATGCTTCTTTGAGAATACTTCTTTGTATTCTCCTTTCTTGATGCTAGAGGATTTATTTATTCTTTGTTTTCAGTCTGTCTTTGAAAGCATGAAGACTAGCAAACATCTTACAGCTCTTTAAGCTGTTGTGCAAGCAGAAACTTTCTGTATTGCTTCCTATAGATAGACATTTGCTCTTACTTACCTCTCACACAGTACTTATTCACAGTTGTTAGGTGAATGATACAGCAGGTGTATCACTGTGAAACATATGTTTCCCAAACTTTCTTGCTTTTTGATAAAAAATAAAATAACCTCTTATGCTACATTTCTAAAGGCAAATTCATTTTTGAAAACATTTGGGCTCTTAGCTCCCCATTGATTTTTGTGGAAGTTAGGAGCCAAGTGCATTTAAAATGCCTACCTGCATCTTTATAGACTTGAGCTATTTCAAAATTCTACATCAACAGGAACTTCAGGCTAGGCTGTAATTGTTTGGGATTGGAGGGAAATAACTACACTGGAAAGAAAAAAGGATAGATAAATACTTTTTTATGGATTTTTTTTCATTTTGTATAATTATAAGAGTTATTGATAGTGTAATTTGCATAGTGCTATTCAAAACAGCATGATATTTATGCACTACTTTGTTTTTGCCAAGTTAGGTAGTCTTGTATTTATAGGACAGCACTAAAAGGTACCTATTCTTTTCAAAAACAAGTATGCTGTTTTGATAAAACCTATCTTACTTGATGCAGAAAATGAGATTTTAAGATGCTATGAAATATTTTTTGCTATTGTTGTTTTACCAGCTCAAAAGCAGAACAAAAATGATTTAAAAGAAAGCGATGTTTAAATACAGAAATGTATTTATGATACTTACATGATAAGGAGAGTCTTGGAAAGCATGAAGTTCTTTGTATTTCTTCATCTTGTGATTCTAAAACCTTTTACTTATCCAAAACATCTGCCTTCAGCTGTTCCATTTTCCAGGAAAAATAGCTTGTAGGAGAGGTGCCAGTTGTCTTTTATGTTTCTATTACTTTAATTTTTACTGTTACCCATATGGCTTTTTTGGAAAATGGTCTACTCTATAATGTGTGATCCTCAGAGTCTCTGGCATCTAATAATACAAACTTTTGCAGTGCTACAGTGATTTCAGTAACTTGCTTTTTATGGAGGAGAAAAATTCATCTTTATCCATTCCTCTAAACCACACAAATCTAGATCACAAACAAGGAGAAAAAAAAAAGGATATAAAATGCAATAATCCAGCACAGAAAAAAAGTATCACCTAAGCAAAATTAATGTACTGTTCTGTTAATTATTTAAAGCAGCTGCTCCTGAAAGTTGGTACTACTACACGTGAATCTGTTTCACAGATAGAAAGTAGTGAGATCTTCTATGATGTTCTAGTTGAGAACATGTCTTACACAAAAACCTCTCATTTTTTCTGGTTTGGCTTTGAACCAACATCTGCTATAACTGGGAGACCTCAGACACGAGACAAAATTCAGCATACTCCCTTGAAAAAGTACAGTGAAGCCCTTCCTCATCCCTTCAAACAGGCACACAGGCAGCACCCAGTCCTGCACCAAGTACAGCTTGATTGCTGGCAGTATGATGGATTGGCTTTGGTGATCAAACCCTATTAATTGGAGCCTACTCATAGTTGCATTCTTAGCTAAGCTCTTTCCATGAAGAGTTTGAGAGGATTGTACTAGCGGCAGGCACGTCCCCTGGACTTTCCACTGAACATCTACCAGACGAGACAATCTCCTTCTAGAAGAATGGTGTCTGCAGGGATCCTTTGCAAAAGACCACAAGGCTGATTTGGAATGGTTTTAGTTGAGTTTAATGTTTCTTGTCCTGTTTATTTCTGATATCATTTTCTCAGAAATGCAACCATATTAGGGAACTGATCAATGACAGATAAAAATACTGTAGATTAGACAAGAAGGTAAGTGTTTGGTAAGACATCAACAGTATTTCCAAGATAAAAGGAACTACATACCTGTACGTATACAAAGCTGAAGTTCAACCTGAAAGTTACCTCCTTCAGCACATTTTATTTACTGAAATGTTCAAATCTTTTCCAGCTTTCTGTATTTTCTCAAGTTAGCTTCATGAAATCTTGAGTTTGAAAGAGCACAATGACTGCAAAGCTATTCTGTGAAAAAAATTCCCACAGTCTAGCTAGCCACATGAAAGGAAAAGCTCTACTTGTTCTGTTGTGAGCTCTTAAGGTGCAGACAATTAATCCAACTCTCTCATGTTTTCAGACCTCATTGTCAGTGAGAAATTATGAAAGCTGCAGACTTGTGGTAACTACCACAAAACATTTTTCACCTTATGTTTTTATTTCAGACTAAACCACCATTTCAGGATCCAGATCCAGAGCAGATTTATACAGGTTAGGTTTTTTAACTAATAGAAGATAAAATGTAAGAGTTTCAAACAGTTCGTATTAATTGTCAGCCTGTTTTGTAAGTGATAGCAATTTGATAACTTTTTTTTCATCCAGTTTATGAGCTGAAGCTTGAGAAAGTTGTAGTGTACATTTACCTGCTCCCTAGGAAAAATCCTGCAAGGTGCTGAGGTTCATAATAAGCACCAGTACTTTCACTGAATTAATTGAGAGCTGAAGATGCTCAAAGGATCGAGTTTGTAGCCTACCTCAGCAACTTCTTGTTTAAGGCTACTAGCCTATTGAAAGACAGATGGTTGTGTTAGTTTTTCTGCATACACGCTACTTGATAGTTTAATAATCCTAAAATTATAAGCTATTTAGCTTTCTCCCAAATCACTTACAGTTCTTCCATTTTTTTCTCGTGTGTGTGTCACTATACTCATACTTGAACACAGCACTCAGTAATAATCAGAGATAATACAATATCCTTAAATCCTAGCTTTTTTTTGTTCAAATTTGAATAGGGTAATTGAAAGTGTACTTTATAGCTTAGTCGGGCTTTCATAGAACAAATGCATCTGCTCACTTTTTTATTTCTTAATTTTTTTTTCAGTTTCAGAAATGCCCACAGAAGTAAAGTTTTGTTTTTCTGTTGACAAACATTGCTTACTAAGGTGGTTTTCTTCTGAGCGCATCTGAGATACCAGCTGATAGTGACAAAGCAGTGAATGAATGGGAACAAATCAGTCTGACACTGACTTGATTTTTTTCATTCTGTCAAATGGAACAATTGTTTAGGAAAGTGTTTAAAATGACACCTAGATTCTTTTACTATACAAGGATTTTTTCTTTAATTTTAGTAATACAAACAGAAATTATTTTGGACCTTTAGGGGCCTTGCTAAATAAAAAGTTTGCTGTTTGGCATAAAGGAAGTTAGGGTATGGCAACATTAATTGTATTAATATACATTTAACAGAGGGGAAAGCATTTGTTTTTTTTTATAATTGGGTAACAAGGCAGTAAAGTTTTGCCATTTATTAATTTGATAGCTTACAACATGGTCAGAGTGAGTCACAAGGCTGCGCTGGAGTCAGGCATTTTGATATGACGTGTGAGTTGAAGTTCTTTTCATGCATGAACATTTTGTTGAAAACCCTGCAGGTCAGTGTAACAGACAGTCATTTTCTATCTGATGTACAGAATAAAGTGTCTTAAATGCATCTTGATATATTAATTTAAATCAGCCTTTAAAATATGTAAATGATCTATAAAGAGCATGCTTGCATGAGTAATTCTTCTATGATTTTCTCCCGTGTTGTTCCTATGTGACCATCTTGCTCTACTGTGTTGAAAAGGCTATGAGTATGAAACATATAACAGATTTATTGATATTTTTATTTGCAAGAGTACTTCCTGCATCCAATAATGAAAGGAATATTAGCATGGTGTCTTGGTTTCTGCTCAAGCAGACTTATGACTTTTTGTAATACTTTTCAGTGTTTGAGCAGAAATGGACTTGGCAAAAATAAAACGGTTAACTGAAGTCCTCTTAATCTTAATCTAATCTGACAGTCAATAAAAATGTGAGTAGACTTTATTAGCATAGCACTAATAATTCTGCCATTAACAGGAAGAAACTTGTCTTAGATTTACAAGGCACTAATTCTTTTTCAAGCTTTTTCTATTTCCATTCTGGGAGTAGAAGAGCTCAGAGGTGTCCGATACTAGGCTATTTGTCTTTCTGTGTGTCTGAGCCTCTTTGCTGGGTCAGAGTTTATAGGGGAGATAAAAGGTGGCAGAAATTTAGGAAAGATTTTTGTTTTAGGGATCCTTAAACTTGGACAAAACAAATAAATGTTAAGAGGTGATTTACCCACAGGACTTGGAATGAAATGAATGGAATTTATATAATGAAGTTCTCTTTTAAGTTTTGCAGACCTCAGCCTTCTCTTCCAACGTGCTCCATTCTCGTATTTTAAACTGTACTGTCATTAAGCTACGCAGTAGTGATACAGGGTAACAGGTGTTGTCGCTGCCATATCCCTAGTCTAGAGTTACAACACTTTAACACTGTGAATTACTGATACATTAAATATGCATTATTTATTGGATTGACCTGCCTGATGTAAAAGCAGCTTAAAAAACCATTGAGGAAACGGCCAGGTAATTGCTCATTACCTAGCTGCTGAAGTTCTCTCTGTCCCGAGAATATCTGCTGCATAAACACAGATGGTTCAAATATTTTCTTAATGTTGCCTATACGTCTGTCATGGGTACGATTCTCTAAAGCACAGAAATAGGGAGGGTACCTTTATTTCCGTTTAGTCCTTGACCTTTGAAGAGCATGGTACTGAGGGATTCAGTTAGTGACAAACGCTGTGGTAGGTTGAATGATTCATGCCCATGTACTCAAATCTCACAATTCATGCAGAGAGATAAGAGTTACATCCATTTGTCTCTGATTCAGCATCCTTCAGGTGAGATTTTAAATTTGTTTGCCAAGGAATAAAAGGCCTATCTAGTTTTTGTCAATGTGCAATCAGCTGGTCACTGCCTCTCGCCCTCCACCTTGGTCAACATCTTCTCAACCTGTAAGACAATTTCATCTAAACTGGCAAATGGGGAGGTCACAGAAATAAACAGCAAGTATTGTGATTGCACAACCTTGTGACAAACAAGTGGATTTGTTAGGTCTACTGAAATATATGGGAAAGACATTCTGACAGTGGGAAAACATTCAAGCAGACCTTGCATCCATGGGATGCAAGACTGGAAGAAACTGGGTTTCATTAGTTCTAGATTGATTGCTTTTTGGTTTTGTTTTTCAGTTTCATTGTAGGAAATGTCAATTATTGACAGATGTAAGTAACTCGACTCTTGGGAACCTGATGTTATCATCTCTGCAGCTCCCCACCTGCTGAACACAGTGCTGAATGCAAAATTGATAAGCATAGGACTGACTGTAGTCATTCGGATGAAGTATTAGTTCTTGTATGCCAGTTTAAATCGGTAGGGATTTCTTTCTATTCTGAGCATTTTTAGATTATTTTATAAATATTGAGTAATCTTCATGATTTCGTAGGAGATGATGGCAGAACCCAAATTACCACTTCCTAGCAATGTACAGATCATCCCTCATATTGGTTGATATGACCGTGGTTATTCAAGTTTTTCTGAAGAACTCAGCATTTCATTTTTCCCTCATCCCCTTTCGTGCAGGGGGGCAAAAGATGGAAGGTGACATGCTCCATGTGCACATGGTACCCTGGTGGGAATGGCTTTCCGCTCTGTGAGCTGTTGAGTCACTTCCTAACTTCTGCACCCCTGAAGAACATGTCTGAACACTTATGACTCAAACAAGCATTTCACCACCACCTCTCACTGACACCAGTTTGCAAGTCAAGGGGTTGTGTCTGGAAAACTCACTTTCTGCCCACTGGAGGTGGGCACAGGTGTTTCACTACAAGAGTAGTGCTTTAGAGAGATAACATACTGTGAGGAATCTAACTGCATGCAAGGATCGTTCTCACCTCACACTTGTGCTTAAATTCCTTTAGGTAGCTTCGTACAGCTGTATAGGCCCTTTAAGCTTTCAATATTGTCTCCAGAAATCAATATATATATATATCTATATATATATATATATAAAGGAATCGTCTTGCTTTATATACAAGACATAAAGTGCTTCAGAAATGAGTTTAACATGTAGCCCCCTAAGGAGCCCTAGGGCAGCTTCTGGTGAGTGGGGCCAGGTAGTGCTGCCTACCCTGCATCCTGATGGCAGGGCATCCAGGGTAGGGACACCAGAGCTGCTGCTGAGATCCCTCAGGGGTAGGCAGTTTGTATGTTCTTTCAGCATCAGTGGCGGAGGAAGGAGGGGAGGGCTGCTGTGAGGCTGTGCTTGGGACGATGACATAATGGAAGGCATCCCAGGCCTGAAAATGGTATAGGTAAAACAGTAGATACTGTTTCTTTTTTTTCCAGCCTCCAGCTCCTAACACAGCTCCCTCCTGACTCTTCTGCTGCACCCTCTCAGGACTCTCAGCCAAACCCTGTGCTAGCTGGGTGTGCCTTCTTGCCAGGTGGCCCACAGTGACAGGCAGGTACCTGAGGGACACGGGAATAGTTGGGAGTGCTGCAGTCCTGCCCAGTGGTAGAGTTCACTCATGGACCTGTGACATGGCATGGGCTGATGATGCCTGCACGTTTGCAGTTGGAATATGGGATATGGGCAGCATGGTCACGGCCTGGTGTGAAGCCCCATTGTGCCCCTGCCTGTGACCTGGTGTGTGACATGACGCGTATGTAGTCTGGCGTGCAACGTGGTGGGTGACATAGAATAACAGAATAATTTGAGTTGGAAGGAACCCTTAAAGGTCATCTAGTCTAACACCCCTACAATGAACAAGGACACCTACAGCTTGATCAGGTTGCTCATAGCCCCACCCAGCCTGACCCTGACTGTCTCCAGGGTCAGGACATCCACTACATCTCGACCCTGCACTTGGCAGGGGGGTTGAGACTTGATGATCTTTGAGGTCCTTTTCAACCCAAGCCATTCTATGATTCTATGATCTCTGGGCAACCTGCTCCAGTGCCTTACCACCCTTATTATATATATTTTTTCCCTATACCCAGTCTAAATCTCTCCTCTTTTAGTTTGAAACCATTCCCCATATCAAAACAGACCCTCCTAAAGAGTCTGTCCCCTTCTTTCTTACAACCTCCCTTTAGATACCGACAGGCCGTTCTCAGGTCTCCCTGGAGCCTTCTCTTCTCCAGGCTGAACAGCCCCAGCTCTCAGCCTGTCCTCGTCAGAGAGATGTTCCATTCCGTGGATCGTTATTGTGACCCTCCTCTGGATGAGCTCCAACAGGTCCATGACTCCCCAGTACTGAGGACTCCACATCTGGACGCAGTACTCCAGGTGAGGTCTCTACAGTGCAAGACCTGGTGTGGCCTCATGTGCGACCTGGGGTGTGACAGTGTGCCCCCGTGTCTGTAACCCAATTTATAACACGATGCGTGGTCCAGCGTGGGACCTGATGTGCAACACGATGAGTGACTTGGCGTGTAATACGGTCTGTGTCACGGCGTGTGACCTGGTGCACAGCACAGCGCGTGGCACGCTGTGGGGACTGCGTGTGTGTCCCGGTGTGTGTCCCAGCGCTTGACCTTCTGCGTGACCCGCTGTTCAACACAGCGTGCGATCCTCCGTGTGACCCGGCGCTTGGCGCCGCGTGTGACCCGGTGTACGACACGCCGCGCCCCGCCGTAGGCCAGACGGTGACCCGCGCTATGACGCGCCGCGCCGCTCCGAGCGAGCCCCTCCGCGCGGCGTTTCTGCGCGGGCCAGCAGATGGCGGCGCC
>NC_034412.1:86643701-86715597 GCF_002078875.1 Numida meleagris
GGGGGGCGGCCGCTCCCGGAGGGCATCCCCGGCGGCGGCGGCGGCGGGCCGGGAGCGCGTCTCGCTGCTCAGCACCTCCTTCGTGCTCAAAGGGGACGCGTCTCACAACCAGGCGATGGTGCACTGGACGGGCGAGAACAGCAGCGTGAGTGCAAAGGGCGGAGCGAGCGGGTCGGGGGGTTCCCCGTTCTGGCCGGGGCTTCGCTCCCGCAAGTTACGCGGCGTTCGGCGCCCGCCGGGCTCGCCGCTCCCGGTGCCCGGGGCTCCCGCGGGGCGGACGGGTGGCGAAGCGCCTCCGCCGCTCGCCCAGAAGTTTGCAAAGTTGGCGAGCGCGCATCTCGCACGGGGCCGGTGCACAGCGAGGAGGAGGAGGAGGAGGAGAAGGAGGGGGAGGGCTCGGCCCCGGCCCCGACCCCGACCCCGGAGCGCTGTCCGGCGGCGAGCCCCGGGCAAAGCGGAGGCGAGGGGCTGAAAGCCCCGGGTTCGGTTGCCGCGGCTCGGTCGCATCCCTCTGAGCCCCACGCAGCTTTCCCGTCGCCGCCGCGCCGCGCTCAAGCACCGGCAAGCAAAACAGAAGCGGAGCAGAAATCGATGGGAGCTCTGCACCGCGCCGGGGGCAGCGCGGGGGGCCGGGTAGGGCCGGGAAGCTCCCGTGCGTCCCCGAGCACCGCAGCGCCCCGAGGAGCTCCGCAGCCTCAGGCGCGGCTCAGGATCGTGCACCGGGAGCGGGCTCGTGGCGGAGCGTCGGCAGCGGCCGCAACTTTTCTCGGTTGGAGCCGCGTGCCGTCCCTCGGCTATTTAGTTCCCGATTTTAGGCAGAAACTTTCAGGGTGATCTGCTTTTAACTCGTTTTCAGTGTCAGCTGTCCTCGCTTCTTTATGTGCCGGCCCATAGCGGTTGTGCGCTCGCACGGATGATCTCCGGGATTTGTGACTTCTAATTTATTCGGCGCTAAAACGTTGCATCCTAACAGTGTGCATCGTAGGGAAGCATGGCACGACACCTTGCACTGTTTGTGCAGGAAAATATTGTTATGGAGGCTCAAGACCAACTTTCTCCTGGAGGATTTGAGCGTTTCTTGAAAACTCCTGTGGGTTTTTGCTGTAGTTCAGCTAAGATTGAACTTTGTGAGCTTAGCGTAAAGTTTGCTTAAACTTGGCTCGGTTTGGAGCACTTGCTCTGTAGTTGGTGCGGATGTGCGAGTTGTCGTCCTCTCTGTAGGACATCGAGTCCCGTGTTTCTCCTGCCCCGCTGCCACCCGAGGTGCGTGGCTGCCCGGCTGCGCCGTGCGGGTGCGGCGGTCCCTTGCGCTGCGTTAGCGATCCTGTGGGAGCTCCTCGCGCTGCTGTGTGTCGGGGTCGGAGTCGGCACAGCGCCTGACGCTTTCAGAAGCAGTTTGCGAGCCGCTCAGGAAGGCGCTGTGCGATGATGGCTGTTTCATTCTCGCAGAACGGGTTGCAAATCGGCAGCATCACCCGCTCGCATTCTGTCGTTCCTCCGGATTCTGTCCTTCCTCCGTCTCTCCCTGCTGGGCTGCTGCTGTCTCCTCTTTGTGGACCACTGCGGGCTGTCAGTATCTCTGCTTTGAAGGATTCAGTATTAAAAAGTTTGCATAAATTCATTTTTTTGACATAAAAGACAGGTAACAGCTTTCATACAAAGTGTCTGGAACCGTGAAATGAACGTAGCAGAACCTTGCTGATCCACGGCTATAACAGTGGTTTCCTCACCTCTCTGCAAAGATTTAGTAACAGATGCTGCAGCCGAGGCTTCTATTGCTACAATGGTATTATTTCTTTCTAGGATGCTACAGTTCACTCCCTAGTGCAGCCTGAAGTAGTCTGTTCAAAAGCAAAGATAAATGGCAGGTGTCAGAATGAATGAAAGTAGATGCAACTTCTTAGTTCTTCTGTGTTTGCTTGTTTACTGTCTGCAAATTCAGTACTGCAGGGTGGTGCTCTCATCCCGTGTGCATGGAGGCATTCTCCATGGCATTTCCACATTGAATACAACATACTTTTTTGCAGTTACTTAAAAAGTGTGCTCTTACCTTACCTGCCACCAGGTGACTGCTGCCAAGTGAGCCTGGGTTTGAAGAAGTGTCCAGGTAATGAAAGCCTTTGCTGTCCCAGCCCCATTGGAGCAGCCTTTTTGCTGTGGATATTTTGAAATATGGCTGTCAGCAGTTCTTTCTGCACTTTTTTGTCTTGTTAGCTTTGTTATATTGCTCGCTTCCAGTAGAAGAGCTGATTTTAACAAAGGCTTCTAGGGAAAAGTGATTTGTAAAGAGTCTGTAGGTTTTTTTTTTTTCCCCCCTGGAAAGAAAGTGAAAGAAATGCATTAAGCCCAGAGGAAGCAGGATGGGTTTAAAGGGTTTGGAGTGAATTATGTTGCCTCTGTGTATGTGAGATGAAAATGTTTGAAAATAAACACCTAACTCAAAACATTCTAAGATTGTCTTGAATATTTACTTGCTTATTTCACTTTGGTTGAGAGTTTGGAGGTAGGAATGCTAACATCCAGTGCTCCCTGGACCTGGCACCGTGCTGTCACAGGCCCAGGGAAATCTTCCTTGTCCCAGAAGTCTGCACTTGTGTTGTGAGTGCTGCTCTGCCCCAGCACTGCTGTGAACAGGAGTGTTGCTTGGAGCCGGGATCAGGCGCTGTAAGCAGTCCTGAAGTGTCACCGCAGACATCTGGCACCTCGTTGGAGGTACTGAGCACTTTGTAAACCAGGGAGCTCAACTAGCTCTTTACCCTTAACAGCTACAGGGCTGAAAATTTGACAGTGATGAGCTCCAGATGACCGTATATCCCCTTAAACACCTCACCTAATAAAATAAATGAAGAAGAAATTGTGCTCCGTGCTGGGGAGACAAATACCCGTAAAAGCCGAGGGGCAGCCTCCAAGGGACGCTCACCTGCACGGCTGGTTCGCTGAGAGCACCTCAGGGAAGTAAGTGTGTGGACTGAGGGTGGAAAACAAATCTGACAGGGGCAGATGTGCACGTGGAGCTTTTAAAAATGTACTTACATCTTGTAAATTCTCCAGTGCCTCCAACAGTGGAGCATGTGATTTTTGGTTGCAAGGCATGTCTTGAAGGAAACTAAGGAAGCTATAAACTAAGTTGTTCCTCTCTCATCCCGCTTTGCTGTACTGCACGAGTCTGTTGTGTACGTTGTGATCCTCTCATAATGCCGTTAGTTTTGTGAAGCAGGGAGACTGGCGGATTCGATAGCAGAATTTGTGGTTAAACGGATTGTAAAGTGAACTTCTATCAGTGGGAGGGTGACTGTGCTCCTCCTGGTTTTGTCAACAGGGAGCTGTGCAGGGAGGTATGGAAATTGCTTCCTGCTTTGTGTCCTCCTTGCTTTTATTTTGTATTCTGATAGTTAATTATTTATGGATTCCATACACAGTAAGCCTCTCCCTGGCCTTTCTTGGCAGTGGGATGCACAATTACAACTGCTGCTAGTGACGCAAGCCATGCAGACCCGATCCCTGTAGCATCACGAGTGTGGCTGCTTGGTGAATTCCTGCACTTGGTATTTCTGCTCTCTGTCTCCTACGTCCACAGCAATCTGTTGTGCACTAATACTTTCAAACAGAGGTTTGTGCAAGTGGAACTCATTTCTTTTCCAGTCTTAAAATATCATAAACAGAAGCCCTGGCAGCCAGGTGTCGTGGCACACTGATTGCTCTGGGCAGGGCTGGTGGCTGAGGTTGTGGAACTGATAAACAACACAGAGTTGTGCATCCTCAGGTACAGGAAGCATGTGTCCGGAGCAGCCTCTTGCTGTGCTCAGCTGCAAATGGATGTCCCCAGCTTTACTGTACTGCCTATAGATTACCCATTCTGACTTAGGGAAAACAGTCACTTTTGATAGATAACACTTCAAAAATCCCTGTTTTTCTTTAGGAGACCTTATAGTCATTCCAGAAGCCTTTTTTTTTTTTTTTTTTTCCTTTTGTGCTACGTAAACAACTTTCTTTGCAAAACTGTATTCTTTTTGACCCTCCTGGAGAATTCCCATTGTGCATTAATACTAGCTGATTTTAAAAAACATCAAAGCCAGAACAGAGCTGCAGGAAGAATGAGGCTTGTATTCACAGTTGATTTTGATTCCTAGGATGCTCGTCATGCTGCGTGCAGACTGCTAAAGTGTTGCAAACAGGACTTTGGCCAACTAGTTCCAAGTCTGCAGCTTTGTGGTGCCACTATTTCCTTTCTTTGTTTGTTGTCACAATATTAAGCCCCGTGCAAGCACTTATTTGTCCCATACGTTGATGTCATGATCCCTCATAAATGTGTGATTCTTTGTTGTGGGAAATAAACAGAAATGCACACACAATCTTTCCAAGACTTAATATTTAGCAGTAGCTTATCAGAAAGGAAGATTTGTACATCCACAGCATTTACTGCACTCAAACTTCAGCTGATCCAGACTTTCTGATGTACAGATACTGTGTTTAATTTAAAAACAGATTTACTTTGTAATACAGTTTCACAGTATATGATTTGTAGAGTTTAGTGATCACTAAATGCACTCTTCTAGCAGATATTTTATTTAGTTGTTTTTCTGTTGTATTCAGTTGGCAATAAATTGTGCTGGGGGGATCTATAGAAACCTTGACTTCAATATTACTGTAGCACTATCTGTAATGGCGAATGTAATTATCTGTCCAAACTGGGTGAAAGCCCATCTGTGGTGAGGTTTAGGTGCTGTTTCTCAAGAGTAGCCAGAGTACTTTTTTATGAAACTCGAAGGAGCATGAGGTCAGAAATCCTAATTGCTCAGACCTTTGATAAATGGCAGAGGTATCATGAAGTGAAAGGCAAATTTCCCACAGCGAGGATCTTTAAGATGATAGCGTGATAGAAAACAAGCAGAAACCAAACCCAGTAATCATATTTGAACGGAACAACAGAATCCCACGCTGAAAGCAGGCTGATTTTAAGCTCACTGAAGAAACTGAGGAGTTTGGCATAATCACGTTTTTTTTTTTGTGTGTGTGTGCGTGGATTTTTTAAAAATTATAATATGAATATTATGACATCATATATTTGTTTCTGCCAGCCTCCGCTTTCCCTCTCTCCCACCCCTACAGCATGCTGCCCACACTGCTGCCTGCTGAGCTCTCTTGCATTTCAGCAAAATCCACCTGATGAAAAATAGGAGCACTTCTTGTCCCCTGTGCAGGCATTTAAAACTGATGCATAATTTAATTAGTAAGTATGTGTTTTAAACATACCTTCCATGCCACCCCTCTGTGTCATACCTGGGTTTCCCTGGGTTTGCTGGTTGGACTAGCGCTGCCTGCTTTGCATTGGATCAAGCTACCTGCAGCCTCAGTGTGAGCAGGTGCTGCCATGCCGATGCTGGGAGGTGCTCAGAGAGAGCCAGTGTGGTACATGGGGTTTGAATCTAGGAAGGAAATTTAGCAGTAAGTACTACAGACATAAGATTGAAATCACCTGTCTGATACTGGTGATGTATTACAAGTGCACAATGAACCAAATCTGGCTTAATAGCAATCATTAAACCTGTGTTTAGGCTTTTGATGGCAGGATCACATATCACAGAGGGAATTTCATACTGCAGGTATGTACAGATTTATGAATTAAAAGCATGAAATTACTCAGACTTTGGAAGTGTTTTTCTCCAAGCCATTAATATGCCTAAATAAAATATTTTGTGATTGTGTCAGTTAAGACCAAAGGATGTTAGCATGAGGTGAGACCATCTGCAGTGCAATGCAGGTGGGATCCTTCCTCTTCCTGGAAGCAGAAATTCATTTAAGCAAAAGCTTGAAGTATAGGTTGGCATTAGTCTGCAATGTATGGTTGCTTGCAGTAGCTCACGATGAAACATGATGACCTGCAACATTCCTTTGGCATTTTTATTCCCATAGTCTCACATTCTTTACCAAACATTCCCATCCCCAACCCTTAACCCCAGCAATACTAATATTAAACCCTAACAAATCACCAATGACAAAAACACTTGAAAGTAGAAATAGATGGGATCCTTTGTCATGTATAGCCTCAGCCTTCACCTATAAGCTTGGACTTGTGCAGTGGGAAGCAGGCAGAGCTGGTCCTTGGGCTGATGTCTTCAGTGGTAGTCTGAATGTCCATGCTTGAGAAAGCTGGGATGAGTTGTCTTCTGGGAACTTGGGTCTCTTCTTATTTTAGAGGGGCCTGGATGACTAACTGAGGTGAAACACAGAATTTAAAGTTACTCCTAACCCAGATATCTGGGGTTTATTGCATTTCCTTCCCTATGGACTAAGTTAGGAACTAAGGTTGTGTTGCACAACCTCTGTGTGAAAATACAGCCACAGCTCTAACGTTTTCATAATAGCAGTTTTACTTACATGTATCCTTAACAAACAGAATTGTCTGCTTAGAGGGTATTCATTGACAGAGATT
This sequence comes from Numida meleagris, assembly GCF_002078875.1. Classification (NCBI taxonomy): domain Eukaryota; kingdom Metazoa; phylum Chordata; class Aves; order Galliformes; family Numididae; genus Numida; species Numida meleagris. The sequence goes on from NC_034412.1 coordinate 86,650,135, forward strand.
ACACAAAGGTCTAAGTTTTAGGCCAAGGACTGCTCCGACAGCTGATTAAGTCTTTTTTATTTTTTTTTCCTAATGACTTGGAGTATTCATACATAAATGCAGCTTTAAAGGGAGTTGCTCCTGTGCACTGCAGAATGCTTAGTGTCGTAGGTGTGCGGTGGTACATCTGCTAGGCTCGGGTAAGTGGAGAAGTGCCACATTTATGGATCCCATTGGATTTTGTCAGCCCTGGGTGAGACTGCTGTGGTAAGAGGGATGCTCTGCCACTGCTCTTATAGGGCTGAGCCCCACTGATGCTGCTGTGAGCTCCAAAGCAGCGTTGTCAGGTTTGTGGGAAGCATCAGGGCAGGGTAAGGCATGGCTGGAGGTACAACACAAGGTTCCAAATGAAGGGATTTGGGAATAAATTGAACTTGAATGGGATTACTGAGGAACTTTGCCAATGAGTTTCATGAGTTTCCTCTGAAATACCATTTGCAGTACACAGCTTATTTTGTGCCTCAGTTTCCTACCTGCGATGTGAGGATAACGATAATTCTCCATCACTGAAGACTACTGGTGTTCTCAATGAGCTGGGCACTTTGATATTAAAATAATGGTTACTGCTTGAACATCGAAAAGAGGCATGACTACAGGAGATCAAGAGATCACATCTATGGTTTCTTTGTTCCTTTGGCTGTTTGGCAGAACGGCCTAGGAGTCGGAGAAGAAAAGACTCTCCTAGGTCATGCCTGTGCTGATGTTTGTTTTGATCAAGGCAGCTTTTAATCTGTAGTCCAGTTTAATTCAAATGCCTGGCCTCTGGCACATCAGTTGTCAGACCAGTGAATAGACTTAAGAGTATGTGGCTAAAAACATTTTCAGTGAAGTTTAACTTGTATTTAACTTGTTCCCTGCCCCCCGCCTCATTTACCCATATACTTGAATAACTGTGCTTCTTTCTCACTGTGTGTACCTTGCCTGCTTTTGTAGACTGGTTATTATTTCTCTGAATAACTTCTATTTTAGCTTTTTGCATTTTCTTTCTTTCTAACTCACTTTTGCTAGCACTTTAATTGCACCGTCTGAATAAGACCATGCCTGCATTTAGCAGTATTTACCTACAGTGTATTCGATGGGCACATTTTTAGAAATTTACAGGCACGCAGATTATTGTTCACTTCTGGTTTCCCTCTAGTGCTCATAATAATCTGTGTTTTCAAAAAAAGAACAGTAAGAATAATAGAATAATATATATATTATTTCAAAATGATAAGTCATTTTCCTGGTCACTAGGAGAACTCTAGTTATTGTGGTTTCTGAGCAGTAACATTGTAATAGGTTTGTTCTTGTAGATGAAGTAGATGTAATTAGTGTTTCATCTTTTCCCCTTCACTTTATGAAATTTGTCTCTTCCCTGTGCTTACTGGAGAGTAAAACTGCGTGACGTGTGGAAGTGTGGTGGCAGTGCCTTTCTGAACCCCAACTGCTGGGATGTGTTCTTATTCCTGCTGAGCAGTAGCCCCATGTGTACTGGCCAGCATGCAGCAGATGGCAAGCTGCAGTCTGTGAAAACGCATTTGTTATTACTGCTACTGTCTCCTCTCTGCTCCCCAGACTGTGAGTGCCACAGGGAAGGAGCAGCCTTTCCCCCTGCATGTGCACGAGCAGGCTGTGGTGCACCACGGCTCTGCTCCGAGGTGGCAGCGTTTGGGTGCTTCTGTAATAGCAATAGATAACGATGATGATGGCTGGGAATTGAGTTGTTCCACCTGTAAATTCTAGCAGTGCCTAGCCTAGCTTCCTAACTGAGCCACAGCAAAGTTGCTTTTCTTAGGTATTGAAGAACAACCTGTGTGTGGTTAATGTATTTCTACACTGCCACAGCATGACAGATGCCCATGGGGCTGGAGCTGGGGGTTGGAGGAGTGTGTTGGAGACACTCGTGGAGCTTTGGACAATGTTTCACAGTGTTAAATGTGACTGAATCTGAAGAAACAGTTGTTACTTCATTGAAAACACAGTTGTATCAGGGGATGGTAGGTTGCCATAAAATCCTCCTGGGTCTAAGTTCAATAAGATATTTTCCCTGTGTTTGCTATCAGAAAATACCTTGTTCCTTGCTTTTTTTTTTTTTTCAGAGGATTGGAGCTGTCTGTGAGTCTAAGGCATCTAAATCTGCAGCAGTACTTGTTAAATCTTGCCATTTATGGAAAACAGGATATTTTTTCTTGGTTCTTCCGCTTATGTTCCTAGGTATTGTGTGGAGTGTTCAGCGTAAGTAGGCATTACCGTTAGCACAAGCACAGATTAGAAAACAGCCCTGAACTCTTTAACCCCTTTCATACATTCAATTCAGGAACCTGTGAGCCAAATGTTTCAGGGGTCTATAGTGACAAACACCAGGGAATGTCCAGGGGCCTGGCTGTGATGCTGGAGACCTGTGGTCACGTGCAGTTGGACACAACCAAACTGGTAATGCTCTTTTGCCCATGTCACCTCCACATGCAGTGATCTCTGCAGTGGAAATCAGAGGTGAATGCTTGGGATCCCGTGTAGGTGGGAGTGTATGTATGTGTAGTGCAAGGCTCCAATCTCAATGACTCTTAACTAAACCCCTTTGTCCCAGACCACAGCAGGCTGGTGCTATCCTACTTCCGTATCTAAGTTCCCAGCTGGTCTTTAGAGTGATCCCACTCTGTTCTCTCTGAGCACTTTATAGGGCACTGTTGAGGCTGGTAGGGTTAAAATAAGATTTGGCTGCTACATATTGGTTTGTGGATACACTTCATGAGTATCATTCCTTCTGGCCTCTCTCATTTTAGCCTTGTAAACCACACAAGTTTAATAAATAAGTGTAGGACTCTGGAGTCTTGGGTATGGTAGCATTTAATGTGGTTAGAGCATAGACACAAGCAGGCATATGAAGTAAAAAGCTTTCCTCTCCCAGACCCAGATGTCACCCCACAGGCACTAGAGCTATTTCATTACGATTTCATTAGAGCTGCAGCTTTTGATTTAGAGGGAAATTTCTTATTTTGTTAATTTGTTTGTCCTTTAATCAGTGGTTTCCCATGTTTCCCTGCCTGTTTTCCAACCACATAATGGCAAGCATATTGAGGTCTCAGCTGTTTGGAGGGGGGTCTTAAAACATATTCTTTGCCCTGAATGAGATGTAAAATATGAACAGTGAATGGAGGCTATGCAAAACATCTATGCTGGGAGTGCAGTGGCTTTGGAGTAGGAGCTGTGTCCTGAGTACAGCTGATGGAGCACAGAGGAGTAACACTGAGCTCCCTGGCTGTTCTTAGTTCTGTTGGTGCTGGAGGTAGAAAATTAGGAAGCCATTACTGATGTTGATCCTAGGCTTTGCTTTCTTCCTGGATGAAGGAGGCCAGTATTGGCAGAGCCAGCTGAGACCCCATCCTGTCCTTCGTGAGGTTTTCAGCCTTGTAGGAAAAACGAATATGACGGAATCCAGTTATTTTTAACTCTCTTGTATGTGACAGCCACTGAGGTGCTGCTGAACACATGCAGGAGAGAGGAGGATGTGTAGATGGAGCAAAAGTGCCCATAGTTTTGGAGCAAGCAGCCCACTATCAATGCTTTAAACTTCTCTTGGGGCTTAGCTATTGTTATTAAACTTTAAAGCAACTGAAAAGAAGAGTAGCAAGAAACTATGTTGCGTATCAGATGTGCAGCATTTTTGTAGCTTTGTGAAGCCCAATTTGTGATTTGCTGGCTAAACTACTGGCTCCTGCTAAGGAAGATGTAGAAGGAACACGTTCCCCTGCACCTTGCCTGAATTGAGAACCTCTGCTTAAAAATGGCAAGATGTAGCTCAGCGAACACATTTTCAGTTCCTAATGAAATACATACGTTCTTCATACAGCATCTCTCAAGGGCTACTGTGCAGAGCACTGAGGGCCACTAACAGGGTCTTCTTTTCCTTCCTTCCTCCTCAAGTGCTGTAAAACAGATGTATTTTTATAAAGTCAGATACATTTACAGAGTTTTGAGCCTTTTTTTTTTTTAATGTCATTGATCCTGAAGAACTCTAAGAGACAGCATTTTTAAAATCTGTTGTATAAGCATCTTGTGCCCTTTGTTCTGTTCATTTAAATAATCTTGGAGGAAAAGGAGAGAGGACTTAACCAGCCATGGGAGATTGATACCAGGCTACTGTATATAATCAGTGTGAGAGCTAGGTTGTAGCTGCTGAATTATCAACACACAATCAATTTTAGCTTGGTTTAGCTGACTTCACAAATGCCACTTCTTAAACTGGTACAAAGTGGCACAACTTGAGACCTGAGTGAAAGACAAGCATCTTCATCTGCTCATGGGTTTGGTTTGGTTAGTCTGTGAACACAGGAATGTTTGGGCTGATCTGTGCGTTCTGTTGAGGCAGTGGATGCTTAACGAATGCTAGAGCTGCAGGAGAAGTTTGAATCAATGCATGTATTATTGTGAAGGATTGCTTCTCAGCTCTAACGTTTGTGACTGCAAAGAGACTGTTCTTGAAGATGGGAAAGTAGGGTTGCAGAAGGAAATAATCTTTATCTTGTTCGCAGAAACTGCCAACAAGGCTGTTTGAGGCATTGCTGTGCTTTGTGGACTGCTTGGAGGCTCCCTAAGGGAGCAGGACTTAGCCCGGCGTGGTGTTTCACAGGGGTCGGCAGCTCAGAAGTCAAGCCCAGTGAGATGAGAGCACTGAAATTCCCATGTAGGCATACACAGTGTGCCAGGAAATAATATAAAGGGTTCATAGTCTTTGGCTTACAGGCTGTTGTGTGTGGAGGGTTTGCACAGAATATGCAAGCTTTTCATTTTTTGCCATGACTAAATAGACTTGTATTTATTAACTGAACCTGAATGTCATAATCGCTGTCACTCAGCGAGAAACTCTGCTCCCCTTGGGCAAATTCTGTGTCTGTCTTTTGTTTCTCTTACTTTTCCGTTTGCTTTTTGTATGACTCTCATTCCTCCTCCCTCCTTTTCTTTTTCTGTCTCTGTGAGTCCCCTTTGTTATTCTCCCTTCATTTCTTCTCCGTATTAAATCACCTTTCTCGCCCCTGAGGCTTAAATAGCATCATCTTCCCCTTTCCATCTAGAAGGAAAGATCTTCAGAGATGTGGTTGGTAATGACCCTGACGTGTCAGCACTCCGGGAGATGCCATTCCAGGAAGCATAGACGTACACACTGGGTCACATACTGTCTGCAAGCTTGGACAGAGCGGCATTGCTGAAGGAAATCCTTTCTTCATGACAGTGTCTGTATCTCTGGAGGATGGCAATAACAGGTGTTCAAAAAAGAAGTCCCCCGAATCTAACTTCAGCCTGGCCCCAGGGCTGTGTTCCCCTCATGCCCTGAGCCTGAAGCTGCAAAGTGATCTCTTAAACTCATCTAGGGGTAGGCTGGGGACACAAAGGGAAATGCGCTGCTGCTGTGTCAGGCTTCTGCTGAGTTTAAATGATCGTAATTAGAAATGAAAGACTCAAAATCCCATTTCCAGTCATCCAGTTCTATAATCTGCACATACCATCTAATAAGTATGTGTACATTACCCATCACTGGAATTACTCTGCTGCTCATCCAAGCTTAATTGAAAAATAATCGTAATCTATTCAGTGTTACATTTAGTGCTTAAATGAGGTATTGCGAGGAAAACACAACTTCTGAAATGTGGATTGCCGTGGATTTCATTGTTCGGGCTTAGTTCCGATATTAGTGCCCCTCATTCTGATATCTGGGTGATGTCACTCTGGTACGTGGCTTTGCAAGTATACCTCGTTATTACTTCTTGCAACGTATAGGAAGTGAATTCTTTCTCCTTTAAATGAAATATTTACAAGCTGTTACTTATTGCAGGAATTTAAATGAATGAAGCTTCTTTTGAAAACAAATGCAAGCTGAGGAAAGCAAAGGCAGCAACTGAGTGTGAAGGTGTCATAGAAGGGAAGCTGTGCAGCTCGTGTACGTAAGTTCTGCTGCTTTAGCTGAGCTGGCAGTGGAAGGCAGGGAGTGCTGGGGGCTTGGTGCTGGCACAGCCCATTGCCTTGAGGCAGGTGCACTTGTGGTGCAGTCACTGTAGTTCATGGACTGAGTGTGTTTGTCTAACATGCAATTGATACTGTCCTATGGGAATGGTTTGTAAGAAGAGCATGAGAATGTCTGTGAGAGGCTAGACCCATGGATATCTAGGGAGAGCCTCAGAATCAGCTGGCTGCATTGTGACCCTTCACCAGACAGCTTTTCTAGCAGGCAGCACTCTGTTGCTTGGGGGTCACTGCAGAGCTTTTTGAGTGGAAGAAATACATCTCGTTTATAACCATGGAAGATGGACTTACACAGTTCAGTGTAACAGTTGGCCAAAATTGCTAGTACTGAATTTCTATTAACCACGATCCTTCCCGCAGATCTGAATGAGCCCGGTTTTGGAAGTTTGATCTCTGAGTAGCTTAAATTTTGTGTTTTGTAGTCACACTGTAGAATTTCAAAACAATTTCTTACTATATTGATTTAAATAATATTTAAATTCCAGCAAATTACATAAGATAACAAATATTATCTGTCATCTCATAATTGACACAGTATTTATTTTTCTGCTGTTAAGTTTCTCACCAGTTTGAGAAATTTAAGGGATGCTGTTTCACTTAAGTCAGTGTTGTGTCTGGAAAGAAAGATGCATGGCAAAAGTGGTTTTGAGATGCCTTTTTGTTTTTCTAGATTTTATTGAAGCATCTTTTTAGGAGTGTTGCATGATGGTACTGCTGTATGAAAAAAAGTTCTAAGCATACTGAGCTTTTCCTTCGCTTATTTAAAGTGGAATTAATATTCATTAAATGGACAACCTCATCTGAGCCAGGATTAACTTCATCTTGAAGCTATTATTCTCTTGCTACTTAAGCAATACAGTATATGTTCTTATCAACAATTGAGTCTCATTTTTAATTTATGAAAGTTTACCTGAGAGTATTCACGTCTTACCCTTTCCAAGTATGAAAAAATGCCTTTAATGTCTTAGTGCTTGACTTTGAACAGCTAATCTTCTGCTGTGCTGTGTAAGAAAGTTGTTTTGATATGTACAAGATTTGCTGCTTGTTTGTTCCATGTTTGCATGGCAAAATCAAGCTAAGCTTTTTTTCAGTAAAAAAAATCAGTGATTCTGTTAAAACAGAAATCAATCCTTTTCTCTTAAGTTACTTCAAGGCCAATTATTAAAAAGTCATGATCCCGCTTCTTAGATTTTAAGAAGTCTGAAGGTAAATTTTGAAAATTTTCTTGCTCATTTTTATTTACAAATACTTCATGCTTTGCGCTATCTTTCAATTTTTAATGTTGGGCTGGAGGATATCAGTAAAAACATTTAATTGCAGTGGACTGTCTGTAGGCTCCATGAGAACCCACGCTGTGATTAGATTTCTAAGCTAGTGTACGGTGCACTATTTCATTGACTTAAATTTCACACATTATTGAAGGATTCTTAGCTTTCATTTGCCTCACGGTTAATTAAGGCTTCACAGTAATGGGAAACAAGACCGGCAGAAGCCTACAAAATGGCAAAAAGTAAGCACAAAATGGGTAATGCCTCAAGAATTATATGTTAAATATTGAATTCCACACTGTTCTTTCTTATTTTTTTCTTCTTTTTCATTTTTCCTTAAACATTTATATGTTGTTGAATTCATCTAGAAAAAGCAAGCTTGTTCCTCAAGTAGGGGTTGGTTTGTTGTTTTTGTCTTCTCTCTCTCTCTTACTCCTCTGCCTTACCTTCTATGGATTGGTTAATTTAATCTTTCTACCTGCTGCACTGGTTTGCTTGGCCTTACTAGAGTCAGTAGGAAGGCACATCAGTGGAATGAAACTATTATCCTGATCAACTTACCATCACTGCAGATAGAGAGAAACCAGCTGGCATGAGTGAATTAATCTTTGCATCAATCTCCCTGCACAGGCAACCAGTTTAACAGAGAGAAACGAGAATGGAGGCCTCACCACTACCCTGTTGTGGAAGGCTCCCTATTTTACAGTGTCATCCTTCAGAATTTACTGATGCTCTCTACCATCACTTAGTTATGGGAGCAATGGTACTTGTGCTTTTAAAAGCTAACCATACAATATTTCTGAATCCAGAGCCTGTAGGAAGCAACAGCAGGCTTCACTGTTTAGTCAGTCACCGTACTAGTCACCATACTAGTTAAGAGGTATTTAAGCCACAAAGGCATTAGAAGGGATCTGTCGTAGCTAACAGCATGAGATTTATCTACTTGAGAAAGGAGACCAATTTTATTCATAATTTTTTAGTATACCCAGCTGCGTAGTGTAGTTTTTGTACCTCATGCATACTAATAATTGTGAGGAATGACATACTGTTTTAGTAGGAATCATTATTATGCTCAGCATGGGGAAAAATTGTGTTTTTGCTCTTCTCCATCACTTTTTTGGTGGAAGAACAGAAGTGCAGACAAGCAGATCTGTTCTTTAATGAAAATTTTCAGGTCACTATACTATATAACTTAGGTAATGGCTTAAATAGTCAAGTTAAAGGGAAAATAATTAGAAGGCTAATTTGGATTCACCCTTCCCTATTACTGTTTAAAGATGCCGAACGCTGAGTTCCGTTACTGCTTCATTTAGTTTGGCTGTTGCAGTGACCTAACTCCTCCTGAGTCAGGCTGCTCTCATCTCAATATAATGCAGGGTTTTTGTGCTGCTGGATTGGAGCATGTAGTACCTTTGGCTTTTCTGATAACGTAAGATTTAGAAGCAAATAAGCTGGCGTACTGGCTTACATAAGGGAACAGACTAGCTCTGTGTTGTTCCCCAAGGTGTCATCGATTCTATTTGCATTACATGGTCAAATATTTATATGTGGTATCATTGAGGCTAACAAAAGGTTGTCATAGGGCAGTGATTATGTCACAAATTGTGACATATCCCTGTTGATGGGTAGTATAATGTCAGCATGCCATGGTGCAAATGTCATCATTTTGTGATGTGACAAATTGTCCCTAAGGACAGACTTTTAAAAGAACTTAACTGATGTTTGAAAAATGAATTGGTTTAGACGGATTTCATTTGCGTCATATTTAGGAACGATCAGAAGTTTAGAAAGCAAAGCTTGCAGCAATTTGTATCACTTTTCATTCTTGAAGGGTCTTTGCCAATGCCACAAACTTTAGTCATTATATACGTGATGCTTGGTTAGCAGACACGTTTGTTGACTCATCATGCTTAAAGGCAGCTCCAGAGCAGGCAATTCTTAAATAGCTAGCGTGTTTAATTGGACTGTTCTGCTTTTTTAGCATTGTGGGTTTTTCTATTTTAGCCGCAAAACGGTAAGAGAATTTGGAATATTTCCAGCTTGTCAAAACTTAAATGAAATGAGAAGTGAGATAATTTTGTTTGTATTTTTTTCTGCTCTTCATTCAAAGCTTGTTGGAGCAATTGTGAAGCACAGTGAGCATTGTTTCTTCAACCTTATCTGCAACGCAAATTCAGCTGGGAGGGTTGGGCTTAGTTAACATAACTGTTAACCAGAGATACATTTGGTATCACAGGGAAGTTCCATGTGCATGCCGGAGACACACTCGAAAAAATAGACACAGAGGGTGTTCGGTAGTAGATGACATTTTTAATAACATTCAGGCGTAACTTGTAGTAAAATTGGTTCTTTTGAGAATGTTCACCAGATTTCTTTAAACTATAAAGAACATAAAGTCCTGGAATAGAATCATTTAGGTTGGAAAAGTCCTTAAGTTCACCAAATCCAACCATCACCTCGCACTACTAAGCCCACCATTAAACCGCATCCCTAAGTGCCACATCCGCACATTCCTTAAATCCCTCCAGGATGGCTACTACCACCTCTTTGGGCAGCCTAGAGAACTGAAGGCTGCAACTATTGCTTTAGAAGTAGTAGATTTCTCTTTCTGTAGAAACAGAAATGGTGGAAAATGTGTTTCTCCAATCACAGAATAATAAAATCACAGATTTGCTCTTCAGGTAAGGTGTTTCTAGATTTCACAATCAAATTTGCTCTTAGATGCCTAGTAATTCTTCTTGGTGGCTGCATGCAGGTTTATTTTGTCCCATACTGGTCAGAAAATTGATACGGAGCAGTGTTAGCCAGTAGCATCCTGCTCTCTGCTCCTGAAGCTCTGTGTGCTCATTGTAAACCAAGCTTAGGTCAGTGATTCTGTACAGAACTACTTTCCATTAGATTTGGAAAGTGTTTTGATGAAGTTTGTGTTTTCCTGTTCTGTGTTTTCTCAATGTTGTGTTTGCACAGAAGTTCTTGTGCATTTTAAGTGTGGGCTGTATGTGAAACTACCTGCAAATGGTGTCAGTCAGTTATTCTGCCTCTGTGTAACTAGCAGATTTAATCCTGATTTTAAGTGCTGTTCTTAGAAAACAGAACCAACAGAGGCTGCAGTCTTCAAGATGCACGTGTTCTCTTGTAGCATTTCAGCATTTCCTAAGCAAGGACTGGATTGCCCACGCAGCTCATTTAGGGTCTGATGGTGGTGCAGCTCCGCGGGCTGCTCCTGCTGCTCCTGCTCAATGCCAAGCTAATGCTCTGTGCTTGCACCAAGCTGTAACTCACTGCTAAGGAGGAGACACTGAATAAGGAAAAAATCGTAGTATTTCATGGAATTGAACAGTGTTGAACAAACTTTGAACAGCTTTCTAGTCACGGTGTTTGGACATTGGGTATTTTTTTCAAACTGGTTTGTGATTGATCCAAAGCCAGTCCTTCTCCTGTGTGAATTCCTACTGTATGACATTTTGGCTCAGATTTCCAGGAGCATAAGCCTCCATTTCTGTCAGTTCAAAGGCCAACTCCAGGTGAGCTCTGCTTCCTCTACAGAAAACGTGCCAGTGGTTGCTGCACGAGGGCAGCTCTTGCAGAAACAGCAGACAGAGGGGCCACTTGTTGTTGCATTCATTTGGGCTTCAGGAAATCCACTTTGGGTTCTTTGGACTGTCAGAGGCTTTCTGTTCAGCCCTGAGCAGGTAACTTGAATCTTTCTGTTTCTGAATTCAACATACACAGGTCTTGTTCTGCCTCTTTGGTTATAAGGGCAACATCAAAGATTATGAAGTGTTTGGGAACTTTGGAAATTTATGTGATCATGTTACTGTAGATAAATAGAATGGTGCAGAGAGGCAAGCTACACAGGAAGTGATTTTTCTGATGTTAATCGGGTATAAGAGAATCTCATCTTACAGTTTCTTATCCAAGCTTTCATGTGGCTTTACATCCTACACAGTATTGCTTTTTAAATGCTGTCCTGCAAAAACAGTAGACCCGTATGAATGATTTTTCATTCATGTACATTTTTAATGCTTGAGACATGCATTGGTGAGATGCTTTTTATTTTGAAGAATATGATTTTCTTTCATAATAAGATCTATCTTAAAAATAATTAGGAAATTTTACCTTTAGAGAAGCCTATGTGTTTTTTTTTTTGTTGTTGTTGTTGTTCTTTTACTCAACTGTTTGCTTTTTTAATTTTAATTTGGTAAGAGTTATAAATTTCTTGGAAGACTCAATGCATATGCAATCATGTGAAATGTGTCTGGCATTAGTTCTGCAAAAACAATCTGGATGTTCTCTGATCTGGATCTACAGAGCCATAAAATATATATGGCACTGTATTAAGTTTTATAATGCTCATTACTTCAGTGTTGTACCTGTTGGGTAGAAAATCACTGAAGCAGATGAAGAGTATTGCTCTTTGAGCAGCAGAATTATTAGAAGTGCTTTTATATGGTCTCTTCTAGATATGAGTTTCACTGCAGGGTTCAGCAAAGAAATAATTAGTATTTAAACTGTTTGCTAAGGAATATGACTGTTCCTCCAGAGCAGAAGAATTACAAATCACTGAAGTGCTGCAGAATTTTTCTTTGGGCTAAACTAATTGCTATATGAGGTCTTCAAGTTATAATAAGGGATATCTGTGGTTTAGTAAAGCGAGCTTAAACCTCAATACAGTTGGACCCTTTTGTAATTCCTGAATCTTTCACAGGACTTTCTTTGTAATTTGGGCAGTGCTCTCTGTTCCCGTTCCAGTTGTTAGAGCTGTATTAGCAGCTTAATCTGTGTGCCTTTAAAATTAACTGTGCATTTATATTTAGTTACTTTCAGGGTCAATTCCTAAGCTACTTAGACAACAAATTTAACCCACCTGCTTTGTAATCACTGTAATCAGTACTCTGAAAGGCTTGGGATCAACGTGTTGGGACAGCATTTTGACTGCAGCAGCGAGCTCTGAAAGGTTAAATGTTCAGATCGTTTATTGTTAGTTAACCTTCTGCGTATAATTATAGCCATAATAGACATCAATATTTATCTTGATATCTTTCTATTGTTGAAAGGGATTTTTATTTATGATCTGTAGAAAATGCATTTGCTTAACTGGCATTGCATTAGCATTTCTAAGGCTTGTAATGCATTTAGTTTCACAGGGTATGTATTCTGAAATTCAATGCAGAATAGTGGAAACGCCACCATTCACTTGGGAGTGACTAGGAGAGAGCCATGCAGATGTCTTGAGGTTAGAATATTTCATGACACTACTCAATTTCCATCACCAAAGCACTGTTTGTTTGGTTTCAGAAGCGACATACTGGAAGTGAGGTATTTTCTCTGAAACAGTCCTGTAAATATCAAGGTAAAAATCCATAAGAAAGCCTGGACAGTTTTGGTAGTTATATAATCCCCAGCTCTGTTTTTCATGATGAGATCTTGTCTGGGTGTTGGATAGACACAACTTTGAGTGTAAAGCAGCATGCATCTCCCACATATGTGAGCGACTTGGACACCTGTCCATTGAGTGGGTTTAGATGCTTAGCATTATGCTGATTTTGCATTCTCCCAGGTTATAGCTCCCTTAAAACAAACCCTCCAACACCAGACTTATACTTAATCCGTCTCCTCTCACATTGCTGCCATACTGTGCAGCCCCAAAGCCATTGCAGTGGCACAGCTGGAAGGCATCGGGCACTGGCAAAGGGCTGAGAACAAGTGCCTGGAGCATTGGGAAATGGGGGCTTTGGGAAGTGCACTGCTGAATCAACTTGCTGTGTAATAGGCTCCTTAAACATAGCTTGCTACTTATTTGTCTGGGTAATGGTGCTGTTTTAAGTGACCATGGGATATTTCGAGGCATGTGCAAACTCCTTCAGCTGATGTCAGTGTGGTTGTTTATGGAGTTGGATGAGAACTGAACTAGAGAATTGATCGTAGTAAGAAGAACCTGGATGACTGGGTTAGGCTATTTTCTTTAATGCCTGACTTAAATCTGCTTTGGTTTACTTCTTTCCCTGTCCTCTATGGGTATGGAGAAAAGTTTATACCCTGTCTCTTCTCATCAAGCTTTAATATATCTGAAAGCCTTTATTGTGCTTCTCCTCTGTCTTGCATTCTTTAGATTTAATAACTTCAGCTTCTTCATTCTTTCCTTGCTGCTCATTTGGTGCTGCTTTTCTAGGCCTCTCATCATTTTTACTGCATTCTTCCAGGCTCTCTCCAATTATTCCACATTAGTCTGTGATGCTGTGGTGTGAACACTCATTCACCTGAGGTCTTCAGACTGGAGTGGAAGTTTACTTTGAGTCTTACCATCTGCACGTCTTGCAGCCTCTCTCTCCATTACCTTATGATGCCATGCTGCTCTGAAAAGGACAGATGTTATCGTCTCATAATTCATTAATACTCCCAGCTCTTTTGCTGAGTGTACTTTGCTCTTGACAATCCTGATTATATGCACTTTAGTATTTAATGCGCATTGAGTGTCATCCTTCTTGCTGAGCAGCACCCAGTCATTTTTGATCATTTTGTCAATTTGTGAAGATCACTTTGAATTCTAATCCTTTACCTCTGGTACATCTTTCAGCTTGGCGTCATACTCTCATTGAATATGCATAGCCCTTTCACGCGGATGTCCAATAATACCAAACTAAGGACACATTTCCTTGCAAACCTGCTCGTTTGCCTTTCTGTTATCCCCAAGGCCTGTTACTCTTGAATATGAGGGAATTAGATAATTTTGATAGTATTTGCTTTTGGGTATTTAAAATTGGACTCCATGTATTGCTCACACATAGTTTATTTGTGATAGTTTCTAGAATTTTTCTGGGACCTGAAGGTACACTGACTAGTTGGTAACTTTCAGACTCGTTCTAACCCTTCCCCTCTTTTTATAAAAATAGCTTCAAAATCTATTATTTTCTGATCAGCTGGTATGAACCCCACTGTACATTGACTCTTTAAGAACTGAGTGAAACAATCTCAAAATTTCTGACAGTTTGAAGACCTGAGGATGCTGTTCAACTCCACCTTCTGTTGCCTTGTTCTTTGTGCAAATACCACTCAAGTTTTTCCTTCACCCTGCTCCATCTCCAGTTACTTATTGCTTTTCAACAAATTTCATGGGTTTTTGGCACCATTGCTCTTAATGTGACTGTATGGTAAAGCTGATCAGTGAAACAATTTGTAAAAATGATCAAACGTTTTCCAGTCTTCAACCTGCATGAGCTTCATGATGCACTTATAGGTTATAGACATTTATAGGTAAATCCTGCATGAATAAAATACATAGCAGGTAAAAGTAAGTTATATTAAAGTTAGTGAAGGATCAGGAGCTCTGTGTGCATGTATATATACATATTTATGTGCCACTTGAAATGCTTTGTAGGTTAATCTCTGCTTCTCTTCTTTCAGAATATCATTGAAATATTTACAAATAATAACCTCAGTTGCCTTGCTTGTATGTTTACTTTTCCCTGTCCCTTTGTCCATATAGCCCAGGTGAAATCTCTGCTTCTGCAGTAGTATCTTATCTGTTGCTTAGTGTGACTTAGATTTTGATCTTGGAGGAGAGTGTATAGGTGCTAGGGTAAAGCAGGTAATAATAGCTAGCAGATGATGATGCATTAAACATAGCAGAAGTTCAGAGGCAAGTTTTTCACTTTTATTATTATTACCACACAGCTTTTAAATGTCCCTTTGTCTTACCAGACTGGTATCTGGAGATTACTGAGTGGAGTAAATTCCTTCTGGGTATTTACAGGAAGATGTGACAAACGTGAGTTGATAACATTGACCCTTTTCCTGCTCTGAATTCCAGGCAGTTTTGTGAGTAATATGAAGTTAAGTTATGACTAAGGCCAGCCACTGTGAGTTGGTGAGACCAAACTTTTCTGTAAACACTCAGAGCTGCAGAATTTCTTACAGAGACAATGATGGAAAAAATCAGGATGTCTAAAAGAATTAAAATGATTTTCAGAGAAGCAGAAGTGCATAGCTTGCTGAATGCAGTGGAAGGGAAGCATTACTGGTACCAGCTCATCCAGCCAGTGTAGTTCTGCACTGGTGAATCCAAAGACTTCTCCATGTGCTGGCGAGTTACTGATCTTTAGGAGAGTGCTGAAGAAAGGCTTAGCATGCCAGAAGAAAGGGGTTGGGTCTTCAGAAGAAGGAGAAGAGATTGTGCTGATGGGAGTTGCCATTGTGGTTATAGAACTCCCTTCTCTCTGACAGCAAAGAGGCTGAGGTCTGAGATGAGGTCAAACACAAGGGTCATGCTGGAGGTGTGAGCGTATTTAGAGAGGCAGGGAGTTTTGTGATGGGAAAAGTGGTACTATGGTACGGCTGTAAGACTCTTTTTTTTTTTTTGCTTTGGCTTTACCAGAGCTAGATTTGATTTTTGAACTAGTTACATAATCAGTTTCTTTCTTGACCTTGATCATCTGCTTTCTATTTTCTTTTTGTTCCTTTTTTGTCTATTTAGATGAAACCTCAGGGAAAAAGCAGTCTCTTACCATGATTTTTGTAGCGCAAAGCACAGAGAAATCTCAAATTTGAACATAGTTTTGAACATCTTCTGTGCAGAGAGTTCACCAAAACTGGAATTAATGCAATTTATTTTACCTGCTGAGCTGTTGCAGACCTTCAGAGAGAGGAGGAAGAATTTGCCATAATTTTTATTTGCAAATTCTCCTTCGATTCGTCTTTACCTTAGTCTACCTCTGAGCCACTAGGGAATAAGCAATGACAAATAAGCAAACGTTATGAGTAGGGCGCAAAGTGTTACTGTGCCCAAAAATGTTTATGAGATCACACTTTGATTTTTAAACAATTGCTTAAACAAATAGTTTGTTGATAGAAGGACATTCCTTGAGTTTGAAAATAATATATGATTTGTGCAGTAATTGAAGTGGCAGTTGCTTCATCACACTTAAGTTTATTGATTCCATTAGTGCACTGACCTCCTTTCTGCTGAACCACCAGTCTAAATGCCTGTGCTGTGTGGGATAGATTAAAAGCAAAGTAAGCCTTTTTCCCAACTATGTAGGTTCCACTTTTCTGCAATAAAGAAAGAAATGAAAGCAAACAAACTAGTGGAAAAAGTAAAATCTCAGGAGAAATGATTATTTGAATATCTTTAGATTTGATGGATTTTTCAAAGAAACTGTGAAAACAGGGGATGCCTTTTCTGCAGGTCAGTGATGGATGCTGAGTTTCCTTGCTTAGTTAAGTGTCTGGCATCCATATTTGGGTAAGCAGAAATCCAGAAGAATATGAAAATTGTCATATGAATAGGAGAACAAGGCCAGCTGGAAAGTGAGTTTGTATATTCTGCATGTTAAATAATAGTTTCCACACTTTTATTTTCCCCCGGAAAGATGGCTCATAGTTGGGCAGTGTTCAAAGCTGCAAAATAAATGTAGAACGTTGGCACCTGAACTCAGTGGGAGCTGGGAACCACTGCCTCGCCGGACAGGAATCTTTCATCACTCGTGTTCTGCTGGGCAGCTCTTCCCCCTCTGGCCTTTTCAGGGCGTGCTGCCCTGTGCTGCAGGCTTGCTCAGTCTTATCTCCCCTCTGGAAGGGGAGATGGGCTTTGCACCAAACAGTGTCTTTATTAAAGACCAGGAGCTGGCAGCAAATGGTCCTCCATCTCTCTGTGTTCCTGGCAGCCCTCAGCTTGCAGCAGTTCCCCAGGACAGGGAGGTACAAAAGCTGGTGGTCTGCCATGGCATGGAGAGCTCTTCCAGGCTGAGCACTGCTCTAAGGAATGGATGTTTTGGCTTTTTCTCCCTCTTCCTCAGTTTTGATAGGTTTTTTGCTTCCTCCCTTTAATCATCGATGAACGTCAGCCAAACTGAAAGGATGTGTTTTGCTCTTTGTATCTGGGAAACAGAACAAAACAAAGGAAAGATTTGGCCCTTGGGATAATTCAAGTGAGGATAACCCATCACTCTGTGTCTGGTGGAAGGATAGTTGATTTTTCTTCTGTTGATAGCATATGCTGAACTAATGGATGTAAAGCTTCAAACACACTTGTGGAATATTCTGACCATTCTACAATGAAATGACATAAATGACTTTGGTTACAACGAAGGCTCAATAACATTCAAGATCTCTTAGCCGCACTTAAATGCTGGTAGAAGAGGTGTTTAGTAAAGTCATCCTAAGAGCACCATATTTTTAATAGCAAGATTTGTGCCTGGATTACCACTAAGTGAGTTTTGACATAGTTCCAAGAGCACCTTTTTGTGGGATTTGGCCCAGGCATGCTATGCTTTCACTGGAGTGAGCCTGGAGCAGCTGAATGGGAGAAATAGAGATTGGGAATGGTCATGCTCTTTCTGAAAGGTTTTTCAAACAGATTTGTTTTCTTCCTGTTGCAAGATGGAAACTTTTGGATGCAGAGTCTGATTCAGAGACCAAAGGGATAGAATACTCTTGCATTTATTAAATTGTGATGTGAGTTGGGCCATATGGCACAGAAGCAGAACAGGGGTATTGTGAAGGTTTTTCTCCAGGGATCCAACTTACTTTCTGTGAGTTCATTGGAGTTATTACGGTTTTATTGCACAGACATGCTCAGATGCTCTGTGTAGTATAGCAATCTGAACTGGATGGAATTAATTGCAGTCTTCTAGATGACAACACATTCTCTGGCTGTATTACCAGGTTGGCCTCATCATCTTTTTTGATTGTGCTACTCTAAATTTGGACCATCTGCATGGGGTTATATTAGTGTTGTTGCTCAGAATTTTACAGGCTTTGTAACAGCCAAGTGGAAAGGGCATTTCTCATTATTGTACCAATGGCTGAGACTCTAAGTGCTTGCTGTTAAGTTCACAAATGAGTGTATGCGTTTTTGGCAAAATGAAGGAGCCGGGTTCACTCATGTAAATTAAGGTCTTATTACAGAATGTCCAAGGGGTCTGTAGGCATCCAGGTCAAACAGCTGGGTCTTTCATGTGAAACGAGGAGTAGGTTTTAGATGCATAGTAGAATTGGCATAATATTTTATCAGCACCATTCTATTTTTTTTCCATTGACCTGATTAGGGAAGAAAACAGGATCTAATTTAATTTCCCTTCCTCCTCTCTGTTAAAATCTGTTTTACTGGCAAATTAGAGAGATGAGAATTTCTGAAAATTTTGTCAAGCAAATACTTTCCATCTGACAAGGCTGAAACTCCAAAGTTGCCAGGAAACCAGAAAGCTAGTGTGATGTTAATTAGAGGAGATGGTCTGGCTCTTGCCATCTAGCTCCACATAATTTCACAGAGAAATTCCGATAACTATTCTAGGTTCAATTGCCAGCTGATTGTCTTGTCTTTTATATTGCATAACATGAATAAAAAAGAGTTTATTTACACAAGCATCACAAAATGTTTGTCTGTGCTATCTCTGAAAATGCGACAGTTTTTTTAGATGTTCTGGGGCCTGGGCTTAAGGGGAAAGAGGGAAATGAGGAACCAAAGGGTAACTGAGCCCATAAGAGCTGCAAGCTACTTTCACAAGCTTGTTGTTGTTTTATTAAAATGTTGATTAGGAAATGACATGAATACTTTGAATACAGAAAAGGTTATGCTTCTTACCTCTTGATTTCAGGAGATGCATTGGGATTAAATTAAAGTAAATATGTCTGTAATTTACTGTATTGTGAACATCAAGTGTACTTGTTCTTTGACGAATATCCAGTTCCTTTCAGTGCCAGTTACTTCCTAATCAGGTAGTAGATGAGTCTGAAAGGACACTGCTCAGCATCTCCTCGTTGAATTTTTGCTGCTGGGTGAAGAGGGATGTAAGGCTTGAGGGGGCCAGTTCAGAGTGAGCAGGAGTAGGCAGGATGCCTTAGGAGCACATTTGGAGTTGGTTCTGGTGCTTGCTGTAGGGATTATTTCTACTTTGTCCTTAAAGAGTCATTGGCTAAAATGTATAAATGGTGACTGAAGCACTGGTAGTGCCTGTAATTATGGGATTGATAATCATCTCAGATGATTATCCATCACTATCTCCTTGACTACAGGAAAAATTTTTTAGAAGTAGTCATTCTAAATGGGACGTATAAGAAAGAAGGGGATGAACTCTTTAGCAGGGTCTGTTGTGATGAGACAAGGGGAAATGGCTTCAAACTAAAAGAGGGGAGATTTAGACTGGGCTCAAAGAAATGATTTTTTACAATAAGGGTGGTGAGGAACTGTCAAGGGTTGCCCAGAGATGTGTGTCTTTGGTGACATTCAAGGTCAGGGTGGACCAGGTTCTGAGCAACCTGATGGAGCTGTAGGTGTCCCTGTTCATTGCAGAGGAGTTGGGCTAGATGACCTTTGAGGGTCTCTTCCAACTCAAACGATTCTATGATTCTGAGTAGATCCATGTTGGCTGTTGCTAGCCTGAATATTAATTACTTTTCTAGTCATTTAACTGTCATTGATGTGGACTCCTGTCCTGAGTGGTCAAATAAACAATTTTTTTCCAACATTAAGAAGTAAGAATGAATTTAAGCTCAAGCTTGTTTAGTTCTGAGGCCAGAGGCAGTGAACACATTCTTTGATCCACAGTGTGTGGAATTCATTTGTTTTTGGAGTATAAATTCATTAGATGTATTCGGACTGCACCTTCTACAGGGAGAATTAAACCAGGTACTAGGGCTGAGTTTAACCATAATGTGGAACCACAGCAAAATCAATAAACTCTAGATAGAGCCATAAATAGCGTTTCCCTTTTTCCTGATTTATCTACATGGGATTTCCTGAGAATTCTGTTAGAAGCTTTTCTTAAATGGAATGTTGAAATTGGTTGCTGGTGTCAAGAAGTATGTGGTGAGAGTGCTGTTGCCTAGTATGATTACTTACATACTGTATCTACTCTGATTGTGTAGAATATGTCATGATATTTTCGAGGATCTCTGAAGTTTGATACCATGGACTACACTGAAATGTGGGCAGAAGTGAAATCTGATGTTCTTGTTTTAATTCAAGGCTATCAGTTTGCTTTGAAACCTGCAAATTCCAGTTCTTGTCTGATTTAAAACGAAAAGTGAACTAATTTCTTTCGTTGTTTCCTAATAGGCATTGCGTATGCATTGGCTATGTGCCTATGCCTTGATTACATTTTCAGGTGCATGTGATGGCAATAGCTCTGGTTCATGTTAGAGAACTCTGTGCTGCCATGTGCCAGCCGCTTTCAGTTCTCAGTGCCCTTGCTGTTGATCTGAGTGCTGAACATGTCCCATAGGGCTCTACGACCATACCAAAATATATTACAGTGCTCAGGATTTATATGTTCATTATACTTTCTTCTCTTTCCCCCTCTCTCTATTTTTTTAACTGTTCTCTCCATATGACTTTGAGCTCAGGTCCATAACTGATTATAGGTTGTTAACAAAGTTTTCTGCTGCCTGTCTGCTCCATGTTTCCTAATGTGAACTCTTCTACGTAGGAGTAGAAACTTTCAATCTGTGAAGATCTTGTGGGCCAAGAAGACTTTTTACAGCCAAATAATTTTTAACAACACATAGATTCAGTGTCTTGCAGCCTCGTGTGTCTTGCTCTTTGTTCTATCCCCAGTGCCTTTTTCTTTAGCAGCTGTTGTTTATGCATCTTCTTATGATTTAGGACCTTGAAATGCGCTGCTGCTGCCTCACTAAGTTGTATTTATGAATTGGTGTATTTAGAAAGAGAGGACTGTGCCAGTGAACACTGACAGCCCAGCGAGCCTGCACGCATCTCTGGGTGCATCGCATGCTGGTGATGCTGCTCTTCTACCTGCTGATTTACTGAAAAGCAGAGGCAGTTCTGTTTTCTACATTTAGTGTGGAATAATGTGAACTGTTCTCTCAGTTAGACCATGGTGCTGAGAGTAGGCACCCCTGGATTCTGTGTTTCAGTCAGATTTATAAGATACTGGGAGTACAGACTGGAATTCTGGTGCAAGCTGCCCTGTTCATGTGCTGTCGTTTCCTATTTGTGTTGCTGCAGCATCTCAGCATCCCAATCAGGGAGCTGAACCTTGTTCTAAGTGCTCTATACACACAACACAAAAGAGCGGTCAAGGGACACTTTAGAAACTTGTATCAATAAAGTTTTCTAAAATTTATACTTGAGTATTTAAATGCAGGTGGCTGCTTTTTTCCCAGAGGTGCTGGGCTGCTTCTTTGCCCCTGTGATATCACAAGGCCTTTGTGGTCACCCAGAGACTGGTGCTGGTGCCACTACTCAGTTGCTGTGCAGACACTGGTGTGCACAGTGTAGCTCCGCAGCAGTCTCCTTCTTTGGAGATACTCAAGACCCATCTGGATGCCTTCTTGTGTGACCTACTGTAGGGAACCTTATTTAGAAGAGGGATTGGACTTGACAATGATCTCCAGAGGTCCCTTCCAACTCCTACAATTCTGTAAAAAAAAAAAAAAAAAAAAAAATATTATAATGCATTTCTGGCTGTTAAATTATGTCAAATATTTAAGGTTTTTCAATACACAGATACACATTTTGAGTTACTTTTTTAAAAGATCATTTGAAAGGACTGATAACATATTACTTTCTGAAAATTAAGTCTAGTAAAGGTTGCCTAAAATGGAGATGAGTGCGAGTCAGCTCACTAGTTACCTTTGAAAAACTGTGTTTGTCTGATGTCGAGGAGCCTAATTTGAGGTACCTGTTTGAAAACACCAATGCAATTTTTTTTTTTTTTTCTGGCTTCCTTCTGATCTCTCTGTACAGGGACCTGAAAGAGAAATACCTCATCATGTTGCTGTCAGAGTTAATATTTTGAAAGATTTTGAATACTTTACTAATTATACCCCTAAAGTATTAATTTATTTAATATTGTGGCCTCTGATGGAGACATATTTTGCCTTTCTGTATCTGTGTCTGTCTAAAATGAGCACAGTGTTATTATTTGGTGTTAATTTAGATTTCTCTTGTGGGGAATGGAAACCAGTTGATGGAGGTAGGAAATTCTAACAATTCTACAACCCACTGTCAGTTTTGTAGCTGAAGAGATCCCTCTGCAGTATTGCTGTCCTATTAATCTGAAATTTGAAGCAGCTTCCACTTCTCATTTGGATGCCTGCTTTGTAAAATGTTCCTCTTCACGTCACATTTGCATCCTGCATTGTATCTGGTGCTGTTGTGTAGCTCAGAGGTGCAGGCATTTCAACCCAGAGCGAGTCTGTGGCTTGTATTCATAGTCAAATTTTGGCATCCTCTATCTATGAAATTATTCATCAGATTCATGTGTGAATGTTTTTAATGGTTTAATGTGTTCAGCTGATAACAGACTGCATGCTCAAATGTAATGTTGCTCTTTTTAGACTTGATTAGACTCTATCCTTGATTGTGATTTAATGGCTGTTCACAAGCTTGTTCGCTCTTGCTGTTGCATATTAAGTACCAAAGTATCCAGCCAGGTCTGCCAAAGTCTTTCAAGGGACCATGGTTTCTCAAGGGAGATGAAAAGCCCTAAGTAGGCTAGCGTTTTGATTCAGGGCTTGGATTGTGTTTGATTGTTCTCGATCATCAAAGATTTTGTCTGTAAATCCCTCTGGAAATGTTTAAGTGCTCAAAGACCTGTCTCAGTGCTGGATTTTACTCTCCTGAAATGCTATCTAAACAGTCAAACAAAATCCTTTTTAAAGCAATTAGCACAAGGAATAGCAGTGAAAACAATTCCAAATGTAAGTTTTATTCACCTTTTCCTTTTCATTTCCCAAATGTCTATCTGAGCTGTTCCATAAAAAGCAATGTATGATTAGAAGTCTTCTGTTTTTCATATGCTTTGTGAACAGTCTCTAACATTTCACATTTGTGTATTGTGGGTGCTACATGACCCCAGTTACCATAATCTCTGCTTTTTAGCATGTGCTATTTTTCAGTGTATTCTCACAGAAGTACTGATAACCTGACCTTCCACGCAGGAAGGTGCAGGTGAGATTATTGGGTCTGTCAAGGATTTTTACAAGAAGTCTACAGAGCAAGGAATTAAGTTCTAGGCTAATACCATTACCATGCAGTCACTCTTCAAATCAATATCCAGTCTTCTCTGTTTAAATAATGAAGGGCTTAATAAAAATGTGACAGAGAGACACTAATTAGGAAACTGTTTAAGCTCAACTTGATATTACACCATAGGCAGCAATGAATAAAATGTCCTTAGTAGTTTTCTGGACATAAGGTCTGATGGGGGAAGATGCACACTGGGGAGTGGGACCACAGAAGTGTGTGTGGGAACACAGAAGTGATGTGCTTCTCATCATTGGCTGCTGTGACTTTTATGAGCCTAGCGAACTCACGTTCTCCAATAAAATACCTAGAAGAGTAAACCAGCTTTCTAAGTGGAAGCTGATCACACTTGATAGTGTAATCAGGTGATGTTGAGAATAAGGTGTCAGGAATGGTATGGTAAAGTTTTGTATCAGAGCTGATTTCCACATTTTGCCATAATTGTTGCTTTTCAGTAGA
The DNA here is from genome assembly GCF_002078875.1 of Numida meleagris. NCBI lineage: Eukaryota > Metazoa > Chordata > Aves > Galliformes > Numididae > Numida > Numida meleagris. The sequence continues at coordinate 86,673,886 of NC_034412.1, forward strand.
AGTAAATAGTGTAAAGATTTGTCAGTGCTTTTCCATACCAGTGAGTCTCTACTAACTTGAAATTAATTCTGGTTTACTCCTGGTAACTGAGAGGAGGCTTTTTGACAGCATTACCTTCTTTTCCTTTCTCGTGCCTGGCTATGGTTAATTTATGTGTCGTAAGAGTCATAAGATTGCTGCAAGATGATAGGTTTGTTTGAGCTGACATATGAACATCAACTGCATGCTTTTGTGTGTTATTTTTTTTTCATTTTTATTCACTTTCATTTTTATTCACTTATTAAGAAAACATGTTGATTACTCCAAAAAAAAAAACCGAACCAAAAAAACAGCAAGAGATACTTACCACCTTTGCTTGGGTAAGATACTAAACTCACTAACTTTTTATTAAGCACAATGAGAGATTAAATGTAGAAAGCTACACATGAAGGAATGCTTTTGCTCTAATAAGTAGCCTGGTAAATCTCAAGTATCAGGGAAAAGCCATAAAACAGATGCAGTTTTGACTCCTGGTGAGAAGGTGCGACTAACTTGTTTTGAGGGTAGTCATCCAAGCAGGCAGGTTCTCATACCCTGCTTTAAAGTACATCTCCAATGTGCCTGTACCAGGCCAAGGGGCTCCTTGTGCTTGTGCTCAACCCCATGCCTTCGTCTCTGCCTGCTAAAAGCCCTTCATTTTTCCATGGGGAAATAATCACCAGCTGAAGTGGAGCAAGAAATACTTTCATGTGGATCATATTCGGCAAGAAGTTTAATTAAAACTGAAGTGGCAAATATTCCCCTTGTGACACATCCTCTGTTTATTGGCGTCAGAAGGAATGTTTAGCAGAGGAGGAACTCCAGACTTGCAGGAGAATATTCTGCTCTTCTACTGCTCTAACCAGGTGACTCTTGTGTTAGCCCAGCTGTCCCTTTCATCTTCCTTTCAGGAGAGAAGGAATATATATCTTCATGATTTAATGCATACCCAGCACAAAGGCTTTGCTTTTAAAAGCAGTGAAATATTCTGTAAGCTTAAATGGCATGATAGTATTTTATTAAGGCAGCAATCCTGGATTTTGTTAAGATTTAATGTAGACATTTTTATTACTTATTAATCAACTTCCAGATACATCAGGAACATGATTTAATTTCTACTTAATAATCCTCTAAATGCAAATATTGGAACTTTTCTAAAACAAGCTAAATATTTTTTCACTTGAACTTGATGAAGCTGATTAAGAATTACCTGCAATAAGGGGTATTAGTGACAATGTAAACTATCTGTTTAATGAAATAAATCAATACCTCCTGGGAGAATGGAGAGAAACACCGAACATTCCTAGTGAGATTTTCAGAAGCACTTTTCAATGCCTTAACTCTGCTCTTGATTGTGGTTTTTACCCTTCACTTAAAATGGAGCAAGGTGAGGGAAACACCCAGTGTCCATCTTGGATAAACAGCGCCCAGAGAATGCAGAAATGTTTTTTCAGTATGTTCTCTACAAAATGTTTGTTCAGCATTGCTGTGAAATCCTAGTTGTCTTGCTAAAATCAAAAGCCTTCTGCCAAAGGCAAGGACAGGTTAAACTAAGTGAGCTGAAAAACAGCTGTTGGACTCACTGGCAGTGCTTCATCGTCTGTGTCTTGTTAGCTTTCTGTTGGATTTGGCTCTGTTCCTTGAGAAACAATCCCATCTCTTGAAGAAATAAACCTCATGTAACCACCTTAACATAATATGAAAAGTCTTTGATACTTCTTACCACATTCCTCCCATCTTCATCTCTCATTAAGATGTGTTGTTTGGACATTATTTTCTGTTGGTCTCTTTCTGTACTGAACCTGCAATATTCTCATTGCCTTATCCTTTAAAAACTCAAATGTAGCATGGTGCTTGCCAGAAGTCATTCAAGCAAAACGTTACTAGTTTATGAAATATCTTTAATTAATATGCATCTGCTTTTAAGAAATAGGTGGTGCTAAAGATTGTTCAGCCAAAGTAAGCATTGTGCTGTTGTTCTAATGCACAGATCTCCCCTCCTTCACTTGACCAAATCTATTAAATCATAAAACAAAGCTACAGGTCCTTCAGAGGGGGATATCTGTGTAGTTTGCCAGGAGCTTGGCCCTGCCCGACCTTCTGAAGGCAGGGATGTGATTGTCCATACTGGGAAAGCAATGTGGATCCAATTGGAAGTCAGGGATGCAAGGACACTCTGCAGCATAGTTGGCTTTTAACCCACTTTCTCATGCCTGGCTCTTGATGACATCCTTGAAAGCACAGTGACTGAATATAAAGTGCAACACATTCTACATCAGCTGAGCGCTGTGGTACAGGGGCAGACATGATTCTAGCATTCAGTTTGAATTTTCCGCTGTTTTGCAGCTGTCAGGACGTAACTCTGTGTTGGTGTAAATGCACGAGTGCATATTACACGCACGGGGAGGAATGTACCAAGACTTCCTCCACGTCCTGTATGGCTTCTGCAGATCAGAGCAGGAGTGCAAGGCAGTGGCACTTGCAAGCTTGTGCTCCAGTGGCTCTTCATGGTCACCTCTTCTACTCAGAGCACCCAGAACATGGACCACGGAGCTGTTAGTGCTTCTGGATGTTGATACAATAGAGTGAAAATATATTGCATAGTAAGTGTGGATTCTTTTAGTTTGGGTGCTGGAGTTGAGTGCATCTCCTAATGGAAGTTGAAGGTTGTGGGAGCTTAGAGTGGTATTCTCTGGAAGTTCATTGCTGGAGAACTGAATCTAATTGCTTTTGAGAAGAGATTTTTTTCTCTAGGACCCTGCTTATTAATCTCCTTTATTGAAGAAAGGAGAGTTTTCCATGCATAACAGAAGCACAGAATGTCTTAGATTGGAAAGGATCTTACAGATCATCGAGCTCCAACCAACCCCCCTGCTGTGGGCACAGTTGTCAACCACTAGACCAGGCTGCCCGTGATACATTTCATGTAGATTGAAAATCTCCCCCCACAACTTTCTTTTCTAACAGCTATTCTTGTGTAAGAAAGTTACAAATAACTGTATTTGTGCGCTGAGATGGCCTTTGTTAGGCAGAGGCACCCTGAGAGAGGTCATCTGGTTTCATGTCCAGTCCTCATCTCTGACTGTATTTGCAGCCTTAGGTAAGATATGAGTACTTAGGCCAACAATTTTGCATGTGGATGTCTGAAGTTAGACATGTAAATTTTCAGGTAAGCATGTAAGTAGGGCTCTCTGATTTTTATAGACACTGACTCCCACAGTGTCTTTGTGTGCTATGTTGTGTGGGGTTTGCAGCATTACTTAAAACAAAATGTGGATTTAGGAGCATAATGTAAGTTTGCGAATGTCAGCCTTGACCTTTGCAAGCTTAATTTTTTGCTTTTCTGTGAAGTTAACATAATAACGCTTCCCTGGCTGAAGAAGACTGCTGGGCTGTGGGTTTTCTGAGTACCAAAGTGTTTTGATCAACCAGTAGCTGATATTTTCCCATTGATGAGTAAATATGGTTATTGTTGTAACATAAAAAAGATTTATTCAGACCCGTTGCCCAAACATAGTGCAATTGTCACGTGCAAATGTCCCTATCTAATGAATCGCAGTTTCTTAACAAGAGGTTAGATGGCTTCTGTGAGACGTGTAATGTCATACTGATGAGAGAAGCGCTCCTTTGTGGTTCTTCAGATTCATAAATATGCTGGCTGCATGGGCTGGGTCAGACTGTTTGAGCATTTTATTAATGAAAATAATCCACTGTTTTGGTAAAGTTTTGGGGCCACATTCCGGTCTCATTTTCATAATGTATCTGGCATCTAAGACAGAGCAGCTACACTGAAAGGAAGTTGGACTTCCTTTTCATCGTACTGAGACCAAAATACAGAGCTCTCTACTTAAAATTCCTCTTGTCCAGTTTTACAGTGGCAAGGGTACGTTATTTTTGCTTTGTATCACGCTGGGAATGAGTTCTGTGGCATGTTTTGAAGGGTAGATTTGATGGTAGGAAGTGCAGTTGCAGCTTTCAGCGTGTTACAAAATTAAGCTCCGGAGCATGCATGTTAAAAGAGGCTCCCAGTCAATGCAATGCTGTTTGCAGGCAGAAGCATCTCGAGTTTTGTATCTCTCTCACTTCCGTTTGGTGACTGCTGTGACATCTCTGTCCCTTTTGGGGACAGGCAAAGTCTGCTGCAGCTTTATATGGAGCATGTATCAAAGCCTACTTTTGTCTTGATGAATTCAATGGGAATTTTGTCTTTAAATGTAGTGGCAGCCCCATTAGATTCCTTCTGTTATAATTTATTCGTTGAGGGGTTTTTGTCCAGAAGTAATGACTGCCTCTTGCTTCCAGTGACTTAAACATGAGCTGACTGCTTATCACCCCTGGAAGATGGGGTTCTTCGCTGAAGAAGATTCCCGCTTAAACAGACAGATATAATTGTTCAGAAACAATTTTTCCCTCAGCTCCTGATGAGCCTGCCTTAAGTCAGGTTTGGTTTGGTGTGCTTCAGTACGAAGGTGTGACAGTGCATTTCACGTAATTGGGTTAATACTGAAGGCATTGTCTATTTTGATTAACATGTTGCAGTTTTTCTCTAACAAGCAGAGAACCAGTACAGGCACACAATCATTTTGACTACCAGGAAAATGTTCTTCAAGCAAATGGGTTTATCACATACTTTCAAAATTCAGCTGTTGAATAGAATCAGGAAAAACAGTTGTGCACTCTGTGTTTTTATATAATGTATCAGAAAGGATCTTGACTTTTAAGAAATGCTCTGCCTGTTTTTTCACTCTGAAGCCTTGAAGCTGCTTTGCTCCAATTTGGATTTGAGTGTCTTATGTGGCATAGGGCTGTGTGTGGTACACAACTGCTGGAATTGTTTCTTTTTTTAACTTGGAGATTGGCAGCCACTTGGATGAGTCACAATCAGGAGCCTAATTTTAGCTGGTATGCATGTATTGGGAGAATCTACCAGAGAAAGTTGCATCTCAAAGGTTCAGAGGGTTGAAGGGAATTTCTTTTTTGGGCTTCTTAGAAACTGGCTTTTGTGTCTGAATTCTGTTTCTTTTCTTGCGTTTTTTTACAGCCTGGCTAGAAACACAGCATTTATGACCTTTCTGTCAGAATTAACCTAACTCCTTCACCTTCAAAGAGTTTATAAGAAGGAGACAATCTGGAGTGACAACATCGATACTTTGATTGATGTTTGTTTGCCATGTGTTTGACATGTTTGCCTCTGTTTTGAGCATAATGAAGTCCAGAGTTTTGGCTGTCTGTAGTGTCCCAGTTCATTCCTTAATTTATCTGCGTTGCAGCCTCTGCTTGTTTCCTCTAACTGGCATGGGAATTAGCATGGGGTGGTAGGATGGAGTTTAAGAGGAGTTTAGGGTATGCAGTCAGAGCCCTCCTATCAAAATTTTGTTGCCAGCGCTCATGCAACTTTTGTTTTTTTTTAAAGCTAGTAAAGGTATTCTGCTGAATACTACATTTTGCTGTGTAGGTTGACATGTATCAAAGTAATGCAACTTCTGGCAGGAGCTGGCTCCTACTTCTGGCATCCTCCTAGGAAAGCAAACATGGAACAGTGGTCCCTCGTTTTAAAGGCTGTGTATATAAGAAAGAAAAGCCATGAGCATGTTGCTTTTCCCTAACGCATTGTTGCTGTTTCCTGTGAAGCAAAGGTGTCAGACTGGATTGTTCAAGGAGATAAAGGACGAGTTGTCATTTAGTGCCCATGTTCAGAAAGTGGCTGTTCATGTACCTAAGTCCTTCCTCTGCATTGTGCCGTGATGCTTCTGCTCAGCCTCTCTATGCACCCAGGTAGTAAACTACCATATGTTGTTTATAGAGGATTCAAAGGCAGTGTATCATTTTCCACTTAATCAGGATGTTCCTAATCGGGGAAATTGCCTAGAGAACTAATTAAAGCCAAATGTACTCAATAACTACTGTTTAAGAGACATTTTAATTCGACTTAGCAGGAACATCATCCTGTGATTTGCAGGTACCTGGGCCACGTCCCATTTTCAAGCTGAGCGTGTCCTAGTTTCTCCCAGGAGAGCTCTTTGTTGGAGTTACAGTGCAGGGAATGTCTATACAAGTGACTTTGTCACTATCTGACCTGTATCAAAGCTGTACCTTTCCTAGATCAGATGGGCAGAGTCTTTGCCACGTCTGGGCAGCGTGTTCTGCTCTCCTTGTGCAGAGCTGCTTTTTCCATCCCTTGAGGAGTCTCAGGCTCGTACTGGTACTGGTGACAGTGCTGCTTAAGGTTAGCATAAACACCTCCAGGTCCTGGACACATGTTCCTGATTTGTGCTGTTTCTTGTGCTGTACTGGCAAGCTATTTGTTCAGCTGTGCAGCAGCTAAGTCAGGATACCGATCTGGCAGAAAAATAACCCAAAGAAAGGAGAAGAAAAAGGAAAAAGAAGAGAGTTGCCTCATCCAAATGGGTTTTCTAGCTTGGTTCACTGTGTGGCTGTACAAACAGCTGTACAAGCACAAAGAAGGGAGTGGTGGGAATAAGTGGGTGAGGCCAGGGAGAAGGGAGGCTGTTTAAGCTAGCTCTGCTGCCAAAGTGTTACTTGCCAAATTTCTTAGCTTCTCTACTTTCTTGAACAATTCTTCACATCTGCTCTGTCATACTACACTCGTATGGATGTTACCACTTCTGCATAATAGCATGACATCTGTACTGGAGCAGACACTGACTTCCTCTCAAACAAATATCCTGTCTCCAGTGGTGGCCACAATGAGCTTACCCATGGGGTAAGAATAGTACAAGCACATATGGTACTTCCATGGATGTTCTCTCAAACTATTGTTAGCTCAGGGGACTTCTTGAACCTGGTGTGGTCTGTTTATACAGTGACTCCCAGTGAGTCTCTTAGTACTTCAAATTGAATACTCCCCTAAAGACCATGCAAGATGACCATGCAAGTGCTCACAGCATCTTTTGTCAGGGAATCCTGTGGTTTTTCAGCTTGGGATAATCACGACGTCCATGGACAGGACAGTCCTACACTACCAACCTGAGCAGACCTGGGAGCATGATGGCACAGAGTGAGCATCCACCCCATAGACTGCCACACCTCATCTCCAAACCAATCTCCACCTGCTTCTCCTGTTGGGAACAGTCCCTGGCTCCCTTTAGCTCTCAGGATCTGTCGAGGAGTGCTTTGCATTATTGGCGCAAGCCAAATAAGAGTGGGGCCTCTCTACAGCTGGCAGCATGGTATGGCAAGCTCCAGTAGTTGGGGCTGTTTCCTGGTGCTCTTAAATTCATGGAAGGACATACAGTCATGTTGCCTTTGGTTAATCCCAAAGGGACTAAGATCTAGATGTTCCTAGGTCAGCGTTTGTAACCTTGGAGGATTTCAGGAAAATGATAATTTCCTAGAGGAGATTATAGTTATTATTTAGTATTCTTAAACTGATAATTCCAGGTTTAATGCCCAGTCCAGTTATCCGTTGACTATTGTCATTATTTTTATAAATACATATTTTCACATAATGTTGACTAGCTTGTGCAACAGATGAAATTATTGAGGGAAAGGCTTCCTTAAAGAATTGGAAGTATCATGAAATTGGTAACGCCTGCTAGCTACTGCTCAGTGAAGGTGAAATGTTGGGATTGTCTCAGTCCAGTGCATGAGTGAAAGATGTCAAAGTGCCATTTCCAGAAGCCAGTGAAGGGTAATGAATTTGGAGAACTCAGCTGAAAAGCCCAAGAAGGAACAGCTGGGACACGCATTAAATATTCTTCTCAAAGGTAGGCAGGTTGACTTCATATCTGAAAGCACACTAGGAGCAGCCTGTATCAGTTCTGTGGGGACGTGAAGGTATTTTACATCCTAGTGCTTGTCTAATTCTGCTGTGATTTGTGCAAGATTATAAACTGGTTAAGTCTGGATAGCATCGCTTTCTTTGCACATCTGTGACCAAGTCCGTGGGTTGTGGTGCTGTTCAAGAGAAGTGAATCCACTGAGATTTGCTGTGTTGACAAACTAGGGCAAAATTTAAATGTTTGTTTAATGGTATGTTTGATGTAGATTATAATTGTTGCTACAGTGTGTACACCTGTTTGCTGTGATGAGAAGGAAAACTCTTTGTCTCTTGTCACCTAATGTTCACCGTGTTTCTTGTGGTAATCTCTGCATAGGCTGCCTGAGCCTCCAGAGGTTACTCTGGCAGTAAGGACACATGTGTAGTTCCATGGCAGAGAATAAAATTGCCTGGTATTTATGTGCATATTAAAAGCTTTTTATGAATAGGTTGTACGCTCCTTTCTTCCACCCCCTTGGGATGCAATAACCCCTGTGTAAGATATTCACAATTTATGTAAATGATTGTGATTGCCACAACTAATCAAGGCAAGGACGAAAGCAATCACAAGCTCTCATCTTGCAGTCAGCTTCCTGACTCCACGTCAGCCCCCATATTAGCTGCTACTTCATTAAAATATATACGACCCAATTCAAGAGCTAATTTGGGTGAAACCATTAGGCTTCTGTCCTCATCACCAGTGGAAGTTTGCAGTTCATTTTCACACACGAGTGAGCAGTTGCAGCTTTAAGATGCGTGAAGGTTATTGCTGTGTGTGTGTGTTGGAGGGGGAGAGAGAGAGGGAAGGTGGCAGGCAGTGGTCTGTTAGGACGTGCTCGTATTTCTAGAATAGCATTGTTTTATAAGGTCTTACTTGTGCTCCACCTGTGGACTGCTATGCAGGATATGGAAATGTATGGATCAGTTAAACACATCAAGGGGAAATTGAGCCTCTGAGAATGGAGAGTGCAGGATGCTCATGTTGCCTCCTGACTCAGTGGTGGTCTCAGTGGAGTCTCTGGTGGAAGGTGTCTGGTCAGATCTCCAAAGTTGTTTGGACCAAGCCCAGAGAATCTCTGCAAAGTCTAACAAGGTTTTTATTTTATTTTTTTCATATTGGTTAATTGTTTTAAATGTCTTAACTTCATAAGAAGCTCTTAACAGGCAGAGTTTGCAAAAATAGTCAGAAGATCACAGATTCAGGATCTCAAGATGTTTTCTAATCCCATAAATCCAAGTAGTTTCCCAACAGTGGGAAGGATGCCACAACTAAGTTGCATCAATAATATCTACCGGCATGCATGGCTGGCAGGGCTTTCTTCCCTGGAGCCGCTATCTGGGGTATCAAGTTGCTCTCTGTGCTGATGGATGAGTCACTGGAATCTCTGTTTTGTTTGTGCATTTTATCAGAGATCATCAGGCAGCCATCACTGTGATTGACTAACCCAGCACGAAGTGTCAGGCAAAAGGAACTGAAGTGAAGTAACACAAGTGACAGCTAAAGAATAAGCAACAATCTGTCTTTTCAAATGAGTTGTTCTGCTGGCAATTTGACAAATGGTACGGTGTAACTGAAAGTTCTAGTTAATGTGTTACATTACTTTATTTCAAAATATTCTATTATGAATTGCTTACATTTAAATTCTGCAAGATAGAATGCTTAATGATAGCAGTACAAATACAATAAAATTGACATAAAAATGCTGAGACAGTGCAAGTCTTCTGAGATTTATTCCTAAATATACTTGCAAAGCTCTGTTTCAGCATTTTTAAAAATAATTTGACATTTTTGTTTTGTACAAAATAGAATATAATAGGGGAGTTCTCTATATAAATGGACAAGAAGGAGAAGTGGTGAGACTGGAAACAATTTGTTTGCTTGTAGAAAATGTGCAAACTTCCACTCAGCAGATTTATTTGGGTGCTATACTAACTGATTGATTTAATTTTCTGCCTTACATCAGTAATTCAAGCTTTTTCTGTTGTAAGAAAATTTGACTTTTTTTTTCTTTCACTGAATTTGATCAAAATTACTCTGGTTACATGCCATTAGGGTGAGATTTGGATGGGAAATGTGCATGAGGATTATCTCCATAAACTCTGGTTTTGTTGCACCAATCTATGCCAGGAATTTGGGAAGAACTTTCTTCAAATCTTCTGTTTTTCCTGGCTGGCTAATGCCTTTGGAGAGCCCACAGCTCTTGAGATCATCAGTGTTTCCTCATGTTTTTATAAAATTACTCTCATTCTATAAGAAAATGTGATTCATGGTTTCTTGAGGAATGGCTATACTAATTCATTGTGACTGTATTTCAAGGTGTTATAATTTGTTTCTCACAGTCTGGGCTGTCAGTGTCTTGTACATGGTGAGCTAATGATACAGCCTGTAAAAAGCTGTACTGGAAAAATTAAAGTGTGATATTAAACAATTGCAGTTTTACTGGTGCATGTGCCTATGGGGATATCCTTATTTTACAATAAGCACTTTTTTCTTTTTTTTTCCTAGACCGACAAATCGAATTTGTAACTAAATTGAAATATTCTGCTCTGATTCCAGAGTAAGTGTACCCAGATGAGGAGCTATTTGCAAGCAATCAGGTGGCCACATTGTAAAACCTTGCGGTGAAGGTGAACTGTCCTTGTTTTATTTTGTGTTGCAAAGGAGGAGCAGTGCACATTGTCAGTTACCATGCTTGACTGAGAGTGCTAAGTCAATCACATGTGTTCATTAAAAATGACCACTGTCCATTAAATTGCTAATGCTGTATCTTGGGTTAAGATTGTTCAGATGATTGCAACTGCTTACAGCATCTAGGTGCTTCAGATTTCCTTTCATGCTTGTTAGTCTGATACAGTGTGAAGAAAGCACTGTTTGTTTTGGCAGCTACAGATTGTAGATTAAGCACCACTTCCACAGCAGCACATCTCGTTTGTCTTCATCAGTGCTATTGCTTGTGTGATGGCATAGATTTGTCCAGGAGTCTCTGTGAGATTGACAAGGCAGCAGGAACAGATTTTCATAATTATCGCTTCTTTTAGGAAACCTTGCAAACAGCAAAGGTATATTTTGTTTGCACATGACATTCCTCCAGCTTCAGTCTCCTCCCTCCTGATTACAACTGCATGGTTATTGGGATGAAGCACAGATTGCAATTATCATCATCACCTTGAGGCTTGGGGCCAACCCCGAAGGCAGGGGAAAGCTGCTTGCTCATTGTGTTGCCAAAGGCAAAGCAGTGCCATCTCAGTGTCACGTTGGCTGGGCTGGCAGTATTCTCCTCTGTGTTTTAGGTTGAATTAAGCCCCATTGGCACCAAGACTTGTGACTGTTTTCTAGTGCAGCTGGTGTGACTGAGTTTTATCATCAAGGTGGGTTGATACTGAAGTTCCATTGGGGCTAGGTGGCTACAGCCTAATGCAAATAGGAAGGAAGAGAGGCTGTTTTAAGAGAAGATTAGTAGCAAGCGGTGGCAGAGAATATAACCACTGCTTGCCCTGCAGATATTTAGCTGTTCTTTAATAGCTGAATCTGCAATGACATCTCAGTGCCTGGGGCAAGTAGCGCCATAAGAACTTTTTCTTTCTGATGCAAGATCTGTATGTGAATCTTTAAAAGGCTGCAGTACCTGCGGAAGGTAGCATGTATGTAAGAGAACTAACAGGGCTGTGCTAAGCCACACAGACCCCTGGCCCGGCTCCCCTGGCTCTGCTGCAGGGAAGGTGGTTTTGGCGGGGAAGGGAAAGAAGAGACTCAGCTCCTCCCCCTCCCCTGCCCTCCAGTGAGTCCATTCCTATGCAGGATTCTCCACTGTTGAGATCCTGATGGTTTCTTGGAGAGCACATACAGGCTGCCATCGTTTCAGAAAGCGCTTGACGTGGCAGTGCTGTTGTTTGCAGAGTGGTGCAAAGCTATGGGTGGAACTGCTTAGCTAGAGTTCAGGAAATTGAACAGGCAATTGCAACAACCTCATTTCTTCTCCACACAGAATCACAGAATGGCTGAGGTTGGAAGGGACCTCTGGAGGTCACCTGGACCCCATTTTAAAGCAACTTGGGTGTTGTCTTTCCTTCCATTTTCAGAAGGATGAACACTAATCTAGAGGTGATGATGATAACAGTTGTTGTGTTTACTTTCGTTATGTAGTGAGAGATATATTATCCTTTTATTGTTCTATTTATAGTTAAAAATAAAACTGCTGACACTTCTGAGAATGCAGGAGAGACATTTCAAACAGACATGTTGAAACAAAAATAATTAGATGAAAAAAATTTACATTCCTTATCAGTGAGTGTGTTTCTTTCAGGCTAATTTTTTTCTAAGGCAGATATAAAACTATGTTATCTAAATTCGTACAATTATATTTAAAATATTTTATTACTTTGTTGGCTACTCTCTGTACTACTATATGTGTCTAGGCTTTTCAAACTCAGAGATCAGCTACTTAAAGAATCCCATAGTGGTCTTAGATTGCAAATTAGCTCCTTGAAATATCAGCTGTACATATTTTGCATTTAATAAATTAATTTATTAAGGAAGCAAGAAATTGATTATTCAATTACAGGCACCAGACACTCTAGTGTGTTAGATGAAGCATGAAGCTGATCAATAAAAATATATTTCATCAGCATCTCCTAGGAGTGAACTAGCTGGTTAGAAAGGAACAAAAGCACACGCTTGCAAACCACTCTGTGTTTTCACATGATGAGATTGAAACACAAATGTCCTGTGCAATAAATTTGTGTGTAGTCAGGAAATTTGTATTATGTATGAAATACAATTTGCATTTCACTCTGGAAAAAAGTTAATACATGTCTTCTTGTGTGGGTTGAATAAGATATATGGATCCCATGAGTAAGAAACACGTTCTAAAATCTACATGCAGAAAAATCTGTTGGGTCTTAATATTAATTCTGTGCTGAATGCTGGCAACCATCCAAAATCAAAACTGTCATGGTTTGTTTGTATCTCCCTGCTTCCTTCTTCTTAAAGATCCTTTATATCCTTGCTTGGGTCAGGTTGTCCCAGATAGTTTATAATCAGTGCTGCCAAACTCATCTCATACTGGACATCTTAGAGGCAAGGCAAAACAAAATAAGTGTTTTCACAGGGAATTTATATGCAGAGTGATTCCTTTTTTGCTTACTTTTTTCTTCTTGTTCTTTTTTTACTTTTTACTTTTTCAGATCTCCGAAATGTTCTGTTGCAGTTGATGATCTGGGTGATGAATTACTGTGTATTGTGTAAGAATACCAGCATACATCAGTTCTGGGATATGGGTAGTAGAACATAATGACCCTGTCACTTCAACATTAACTTTCTTAATGTTTCTCCATTTAGATCCTAAATATGCAAGCATCAGGCTACTGTTTGCCGTTGTACCATCTACAAAATGATGATTGTGCTGGGGAGGAGTGTAATTATTGCACTTTTGTTTCGATGCTTATCTAGTAATCTCAAATTTGGATTTTGCAGGTTAATCATTTCTGCAGTTTTCCAGAAAAGTCTGAGACCTTTGATCTCTGCCAAATATTGAAAGTTGTTTGCACACTAAACTGAGAATAAGGAGATGACAGTGCCTTGGTTCTAGTGGCTTCAGTGGAGTTCCTTTCCATTTACACCTGAATAATTAAGATGAGAGTCGAGTTATTGTTTTTGGAGCCCTATTGTTCTTTTTTTCTTTAGTAGAATCCTCTAATGGTATTCAGCTGCCTGAAAATTTTCAAGAGATCCAAAGTAAGCATTCCTGGGTGGTTTGGGAGTCTTTCCTGCCTTTGAACAGCTTTGTTTCAAAAATAAAATTGTGCAAGCTAATTTTAATGCGTTTTGCAAAACTCTGCTTGTGATATATGGTTTGGGTTACCAGTACGCTCATTTCAGCCTCAGATCTCCCAGCCAGCCCTGGGAGGCGTTGTAGCGGTGGAAGAATCTTTATCCGTCTGCCTATAAACCTGTAAAAACTGCTACCACAAATCTACACAGATGAAGGAAGCAAAACAAATTAAACTCAAGGTAGATTTATGGCCATCATCAGCCAAGCACTATAGCATGCATTCAACTGCAGGCATGGGTTTAATCCATTTTTAGTCACTTAAGCTGTGACTAAGTCCCCTGCACAACCACGAGGAGCGGACGTGGGCCTACCTGTGCCGCTGCCTTGGAGCCTGTTCCCCCAGAAGTGCAATAGCCTCCTTGCATCACTTGTGTGACATTTGTGCCATGGCAGCCGCACACTAATGGTGAATCATCCAAATCACCACAGCAACAGATTTCTTCTTAATACCTTTGTCTCTTGGGAGGCAGAATCTCTCTTGTGCCAGCGGTAAGGTTTTTAAATGTCAGTGTGAATGAGCAGGGATCTTGCACTTGTTGAAGATCAACCTGCAACCCTGCTTTGCATTGCATGGGAGATCTCAGCTTGGACTTTGAGTCCTGTAGTTGCCTCCTGGATCTGTCCTGGTGCTCTCCTGCACCCTTTTTTAGGGCTGTGGCAGATACACGTGAGAGGAGATGGGCACCAAGGCCTCTGCTGCTTACCAGCACCCTTATGCAATCCAGAAAGAAGCAGATCTCATTAAACCCACAAATGTTTGTGTATCAGCAGCAGCTACGTCTAACTGCATCAGGTAGGGCCAGCCATGAAATTAAATGATTTGATATACCAGATTCTTAATTGGTGAGATTCAGCACCTGAATTAATTACAATGATGTAAATCAGCCGAAGGGAGGACCCGTTGTCTTATTGGTGTTTTCCATTCAAAGAATTCGCTCACTGAAGCAGACATCTGAAGTACTCATTTTTATGCAACATAATTATGTTGAGAGAATGCAAGTGTTCAGAATGAACTGTTTTTTTCTGATTTGTTCCAGAGACGTATCTCTTCCAGTCTTCAGCAGGGCAAGGATCTTTCCAGACTGAATTTTGTGTTGTCCTATTCTCCTCATTAGCATGGTTGCAGATGTTTCTGTGAAAACTTTAAAGATGCTTTCTGAATCTTTGCATAGTGATTTCCAGTCAGACTGAGATTCCTTATGGAATATAGCTAGTCAAACACCTGTCAGTCATTTAGTGTTCTCAGCTTTGTTGAATTCTCAAAAAAGGCATAGGCGTCTGTTTTCAGCTTGATTCTTTAAAACAATTTAACAATGATAAGTCATTTTTTTTAATGAGGTTTTTTGGCTTGTGTATGCTTTTCTTGATATGGATGAAGGTGCTTGAAGCTGAACCCAGAGCAAGGGTCAGCAGAGGGGTTACACTGAGATGACCGTCATGGGAGTCCTTTCTCTTCCCCTAGTATTTATTTAGATAATGACAGAGAAGAGATTCAGGGGTGCTCGTGGGCAGGAGGGCCTCGCGAGCACAGCAAGGTCAGATGCCTGTATGGAATGGTTGGCCAATATTCTTGCAATTGTTATGATGATTATTATAGTTTGAGGTTTTTCCTATTTCCAAAAAACAGCAGGAGGGAGATAAACCCAATATTTTTAGCTGCACTAAGAAGATATTGCTATGGCTGCACCTCAGTTGCTGGCTCTTACAGCTGTATGTGGTGTTTTTTACCTCCAAAATGTTTGTTTTGATGAAGTGGAAACGTTTCTAAATTAAAAATAATACTGAAAGAATTTGTTGTTGAACTTGGGCATAGAGAAGACACATGTCTGGCCAGCTTGTCTTTGACTTTGCTTAATGACACTCTTTGTCCTGGCAGTTATCTTGTGGATCTGACTGGGCTAATTTCCCAAAATTTATGTCTGTCTATAATCAGAAATTAATGTGGTAGAGTAATTCCAGTTCTGATTCTGTGCTTTCTCTCTCTTAATTAAATTACTTCAGACAGTTTGGGGTGAATAGAGGCAGTGTTATGCAGAAGTTGTAACCTTCTGTCCATCTTGAAGAACTATGTGCTATTTCATGGGTTTCTCCATCAAGAATAAGCTTCTTTCCCAGATGAGTATCGTATAGTTTAATGGTTTATGTTTATATCCATTTAGAACATACTGATGTGTTTAACTTAGACTACGTGCCAGAAAAACACCAGCTGAAGCTGAGAAGCCTTTCCAAATGCTCTACCCAACAAACACAGTTTTTAATGCAGTATGTAAGGGTTTACTGGCTCACTGAACTCGTCTGGCTTTGGCTTGTCAGTACTTCAGCAACGTAAGTGTTAAGCACATATCAGCCCTGCATTTTAGTTCCCAGAAAGAGATTTTGTCCAACTTGTAAATTCTTACTATATGCTTACTGATTGGAATTTATAACTCCTGAGAATGTTCTTCTGTGTTAATGGATGTAAAATAAAAGGAGGCAAAATCTTTGTGGTACAGATCTGTTAAAACAAAAAAAGCAGAGGAGAATTGAAGAACATATTAGAGGACATTTTCCCCAGGTAATACGGCCTGTACGTTATACTCTGCAGAGCAGATGATGTGTTAACCATTCAGCTCAAGAAAAACACTTCATTGTAGGTATTGATCATTTGAACCCATCAAGACCCTTGTGACTGCTAGTTCTTGAAGAAATACGTGCCTTTTTTTTTTTTTTGAATTTGCCATTACATTTGTCATTCAGCAATATTTATCTTCTGCATAAACTCTCAGAGCTTTAATTCCTCTTCTGATGAACACATTATAGTCATTTTAAGAAACAGAGCGGTCCTTCCCAGTCAAAATATAAGGGCTGCTGAATAGGTCACATTTAATTCCTAAAATGTACTTGTCTAGGTATACTCCTAGAGATGAGGCAAATGTAATGTAACATTATGATTTTCTTTTCAGTCTGCATGATTAATTTTTGCTCATGATATGGATACAGCCTAAGATTTATCAGTTTCAATTTATCAGGTCAGTAATGGCCTTCACTCCAGATGTAATATATTAAGCTTAACAGACAGCAACCTTTTAACATTTCTGTCTTCTAAATTGCTATTTATGTGGAGAAGATGAGTCAGTGGAATCAGCTGGATTCACATTTTCCTTGCTCTTCAGAATGGAAGGCACTGGAGTAAAATAAACTTCTAAGTGCCTTCTGGGTCTAACCAGCTGAGGTGGGTTATTCTCTGTCTACTCTAATATATCATAAGATTCCTTGCTGTCTCGAAGCTAATAAATTGTACTGTGTGCTATCAGGGGAGTATAAAATGTGACCTCAAGAATTTGATATCCTTTTATATTGAAGGCTAGATAAGGCATGGGTTCTTTATTTATTGTGAGGATTCAGAAGTAGTTTCATATGTAATGGCAGTTATTGATTTACTAGTTTTTTTTATTATATACTGGAGGGTTGGAAAGAGGAGCGCTTCTGCTCACACGTGAAGTAAGAGCAAACAGAATTTTCTAATCCAAGGTACGTCTGAAGGTACATCACTGTAATGGAATTGGTAGTCTTTGGCTATTGCCACTGTCTGCCTTCTGTTTTCCCTGAGAGGAAGCAGAGGGAATGGGGATGAGCTCCTCCTGCATGTGGAAAGACCTTCAGATGTGCCACTCCCAGATTAGCCATGCCTATGAGAAGAGCCCCAAAACTGAGATTTTGTCACTCCCTCTTAAAATAACGAAGGGACCTGATTTATATCGATGCAAAGCACCTGCAACATATGATAACATTCATAAGCTTCATGGTGCGCATTGTTTGGGAGCAAGATACTTAAGTAAGTGTGAATTTAGTTTTT
Organism: Numida meleagris; assembly: GCF_002078875.1. NCBI lineage: Eukaryota > Metazoa > Chordata > Aves > Galliformes > Numididae > Numida > Numida meleagris. Next base: position 86,691,350 of record NC_034412.1, read on the forward strand.
CAGCTTTAGGTTGAAGCATTCAGAATTTTAGTCCTTATTTCAATGACTTGATCATAGGCATCAGTGCAGTTTTCTGGAATAGTCTGATGGATGCAAAATCTCTTCAGCCGCTCTTATCTTCCCTTGCTCCTTCTTCTCTCCATCTCTACAAGTTCCAGAGCAGCTACAGCTGCTGTTCTTGCACTCTTCTAAGTTACCATAGTGAACACTGAAGAATGAAGACTTCTGATTTCCTTCCAGCCCCGGTTTTCATTATCAGTGATGAGCATCCATGCCTAGGTGCAGCTGGCAGCACGCATCACTGCCTTCCAGCCTCGCAGTAGCTCCATGCTGTTCTGCATCTGCCCCCATTTACAGGCAGTGCCCTTTATGTTTGAGTAATGGTAATTCTTAAGCTTCAGAATATGGTGATCTCTTGATTTTATGCTTTTGCTCCTTACCATGTGTGTGGCTTGCATTACTAATGGTACTTTTGGTACTGTGGGGAGCTCTGTTCGCAAGGACAGGTCTTCCCATAGACAGCCTCGGTCGTTTGGTCCTCTAAGGAGGGAAACTTATAAACATGACGTTTTCATATGTAATTTTACTAATTCCTAATTTACAACATTTTTGTTGTAAAAATAATAAAGTAGGACTGGCTTATCTATTGAAGTAACAGGTTTCCTGTGTTCTTTGCATGTGCTAATGCTAAATGGGGCTACTTCTGTATGTATTCATATATGGATTTGCAAGATGACGAAGTAAGTGGAAAAATTAATTTCATATAAAATGGTAATTGTTTAAGAAAATAGAGCTCATTACAACCCCCCCCCCAAAAAAAGGAATACTGAAGATATATTAATCAAATTGTATAAAAACTTCACAAAACAGTTGAATTTATTTCTATGAATTCTGATGTTTTTCTCTAGTCTCTCTTAATCCATTGAAGGAATCTGCTTTGTAATGTACCTGAACGTACCCAAGCCTAACTGGGAATTTGGTTCATCCATGGGAGACACTTACAGTTTATTAGGCAGCCTGCTGTGCTCTTAGAAAGACAACTTAACTTCAGTGATGTCTATGGAGGACTTTATATATATTGAATTAATAAGTGACTTGCGTAGTGCAGAAACTGCTTTATCTTGTGATCCTTTGCCTATATAAAAAGTTGCAGTATGTTAACAAGATTGGGATATTGTTGCTAGAACGTACTGGAGGAAAGCCAAGATCTGTGCTTACTTGGCTTCAATTCTGGTAAGTCATTTTGATTATTTCAATTAAATTATTCAGTTTATGTGATTCCATAATGCCTTGATAGTACACCTCTTGTGCTGCACACCTGCAGTGTCAACTTCATATAATAGTTACTGCTTAGGAGGAATATAATAATAAAAATAATAGAATAAAAAATAGTAAGATATAAACTTCCCCATTTCATCTGTTGATTACACCAAGAGTTTTACAGTGTGTTTGCTCTCTAACACATTCCTGTCTTATGCATTTGAAATGCCACCACTTTCAAATAAACATGTTCTCAAATAAACATTCTTCTCCTGGAGAAACTGGCAGCCCGTGGCTTGGGCAGGTACAGTGTTCCCCAGGGGTTGGTGCTGGGGCCTGTCCTCTTCAATATCTTTATTGATGACCTGGATGAGGGCATTGAGAGCACCCTCAGTAAGTTTGCAGACGACACCAAGCTGGCAGGAAGTGTCGATCTGCCTGGGGTAGAGAGGCCCTACAGAGAGATCTGGACAGGCTGGATCTCTGGGCTGAAGCCAATGGGATGAGGTTCAACAAGACCAAGTGCCGGGTCCTGCACTTCGGCCACAACAACCCCAGGCAACGCTACAGGCTTGGGGAGGAGTGGCTGGAAGGTTGTGTGGAGGAAACGGACCTGGGGGTATTGGTTGATGCTCGGCTGAGCATGAGCCAGCAGTGTGCCCAGGTGGCCAAAAAGGCCAATGGCATCCTGGCTTGTATCAGAAATAGTGTTGCCAGCAGGAGTAGGGAAGTCATTGTCCCTCTGTACTCAGCCCTGGTGGGGCCCCACCTCGAGTCCTGTGTCCAGTTTTGTGCCCCTCACTGCAAGAAAGACACTGAGGCCCTGGAGTGTGTTCAGAGGAGGGCAACGAAGCTGGTGAGGGGTCTGGAGCACAGGCCTTATGAGGAGCGGCTGAGGGAGCTGGGATTGTTCAGTCTGGAGAAGAGGAGGCTCAGGGGAGACCTTATTGCTCTCTGTAACTACCTGAAGGGAGGTTGTAGTAAGCTGGGGGTCAGCCTCTTCTCTCTTGTAACTAGTGACAGGTCGAGGGGGAATGGCCTCAAGTTGTGCCAGGGGAGATTTAGGCTGGACATTAGGAAACACTGCTTTTCTGAAAGAGTGGTCAGGCGCTGGAATGGGCTGCCCAGGGAGGTGGTAGAGTCACCGTCCCTGGAGGTGTTCAAGAAACGTTTAGATATAGCGTTGAGAGACATGGTTTAGTGGGGTTATTGGTGGTAGTTGGATGGTTGGACTAGGTGATCTTGTAGGTCTTTTCCAACCCTAATTCTATGATTCTATGTTAACATTTTGGATGAATAAATGTCCAATTTATACCCAGGTAACTCTCTGGGATATCTCATAATGTTTGATCTCATAATGAGAGGACTGGCTTTTACTTGAGGAAAGTGTGCAGCTGTTCTGCACACCATTTCAGGTCTGTGGTTTGCCACACTTGAGATCTGGTGCCATCCAAACACCGAAGCAGTTGGTCCGGGATGGAGCAACAGTGAAGATACCGATTTCAGAGCATGAGCCATTGTGATCTCTCTTCTTCAGTAGCATTGAGGTCTCTCAGTGCAGCTTGCTCTTTGAAAATAACCCTTCTCTTTTTCAAGGAATAGAATTGTGTGGTTGCTGTAATGCTCCTGCTGGGTTTGCTAACAGGACACTGCTGTATCTGCAATTATGGGTTGCCGCTGGAAATGCTTCTCTGTCTTAGGCAGAGAAGAAAGAAATGATTCTTCTTGGTGGAGATACTACGTAGCAGGTCAGAACATATCTTTTTTTTTAGGTGGGAATTTTCTAGCGAGGCATAGATTTTAATATAATTACTGATTTTTTTTTCCCTGTCTCTATCTACTAGTTATCTAATAGGGAACTGGCCAGCTGGAAGGTTAGGCTGTTGCTTTCTAAGCTTAAGATACTTTCATTGCTGGAATCTTAAATATAAAGCTGCAGTCCATAGGATGATCAGTTTACTGCAAGTGAGGGGAGTGTGGTGTATGCAGTAATAACTCTGTGTATACTGTAGCTTGTTGAAGTCATTAGAAAAATGATGACATCAGCCCTTTTATTACAGCAGTTGGATTAGTTAGGGCTTTGGCAATATTTTCTGAGAGCCAGCAGATAAAGCAGCTGTTAGGGATGTCTTGAGTGTTCTCATTTGCAGGGAGCTCGCACCTGTACTTGTTTATTTTTTTGGTAGGTGGGGAAGAGACTCCGAGAGCAAAGCCGCAAAGTGGCCAGAAACGATACCAATCCATCACAGTTTTCATGGCTCATATATTTTTACTGTGCTATAAATAGTTACTCTGAGCCACCCATGGAAACACACATAATACACGTGCCTCGTGCTGTAGTGGATGATGCTGTTTGTCTTCATCTTTCCTGAGTGATATATTAGTCCTGAGCTCACTGCCTTCTCTTGTACTGAACAGGACTTGTGTGCAGTCCTGCCTCAACTTGAGCTGTTCTAGAAGCATGGTTTTGTGTGAACCTGCAAAATCAGGCTGAGATTTAATTTTTAAATTCCAAGGTGCAAGGATTTCTACTGCTTATTGATCAAAGGCAGTAGAAATTAAATATATGCAGGCCAGGATTAAAACATACAGGCACTATACAGCTCTTACTTTCTTTGGGCATATATTATTTGAAAGGCAGATTTTCAGTGTGGTTTTTTTTTTTTTTTTTTTAAAAAAAACTTACCTTCCTAAATCCTCTCTTGGCCCTGAAATACATGGAGTTTCATTTTCAAAGGCACTGAATAGTGATCTCCTGACATCAGACACTTAGTACTCTCAAAGATTTACAGATATATATTTAAAAATCCAGTTTTATTTCCAACAAACGATGTGCCCAACTGTTTGACAACTCAGATGTTCATTAAGCTTTATTTAAATAAGGTAAGAATACCAGTACATACTCCCATCAAGGTCTTTATTTCTTTGCATTCACAAGCATATGAATGAAAAGTTCCTTTTCCACTTGTGGTGATGATTTTTATTGATGTTTCACCTAAGAAATGTTCTCCCCAAAATGTAGCTTGTGTTTAGAGACAAACAGCAGGCTTTGGCAAATTTCTTTTGACAAGGATTTTCGTATTTGGCATCCAGCCATTGAAAATAGCACAGTCCTCTCAAAGCTGCATTGTTCCTGGAGAGCAAAGCTATCTTGCAAGATCATGGAAAATGAGGGGATTGTAGAGGCAGCTTGATTAAAGGCCTTGTGAATTTAGGATAAGACACTGAAATATTTTTGAAATTAAAAAGTAGCACTTGTGCTGATGAGATGTGTTTGTGTAGACTCTTGCTGGCTGTGCATTTCTTCATAGTCATATACCTCATGCTAGGGGTAGACAGATAGGGCTGTATCACATCAGAAGAGGAACAATAGTCCACTGTCAAATCTGTTTCAACATGTCCAATTTATGACATATTAATTAAAACTAGGAATTTTCTCTTAACAGTTATGGTACTTTGAGGAGGAAAGGTTATCTTAAAAATAACTTGGACCTAACCCATATAAAGATTTTCATAGTTTGGCATCAGCATCTTGAGCTGCATTAGGGTTAGCAGGACAGTCACGTGGTCTGAGAAATTATGATGATGTATTCCTTATGGATAGCTGCTTTCTTCTCTTGCTTGCAAGTCTTAACAGTGTTCCTCAGCTGCACCATATAAAAATGAATACTGTAATCCAGTCTGGAGGTCCTAAGGTGTAGCAACAGTGGCAATTATGCCTTGACAGTAGTAGACTTCTAGAGTGTGAGGCATGGTTTCATTACGGTGAATAACTTAAAACATGCTGCCAGTTTTCTGAGGCTCATCCAATCCAGGCTGAGCCAGACTGGAGGTCTTAAATCAAGGCAGCTGGTCCCTCTGAGCAGTGCTATCAACTGGGTCTTAATGGTGGCAGCTAGTATGGTAATGAAAATGTGACACCTACTGTTCGATGTAGAAGAGCTTCAAATACCACAAAAGGCTGCTTTCAGATGAGATAGGGGATTAGTATTAGTGTAAGGAGTACAGTGCAGATAGTTAAAGAAAATTAGCTGCTCTGTATTTCAGGTCAACAGCAAAGGTTTCAGATTAGTTTGTGCTGCCTTTGTTGCTGTTTTTATTGTGCACATTTGCAAAGATTACTTTGGATGTGTGGATACCAATACAGAAAATTGTAGGTTATACACATGAGGCATTTAGCTTGCACGTATATCCTAGGTGAGGAAGATGTTTAAGCCATTAAAGAGATGAAAACTTAATGGTAGAAATAAGCCCATATAGATACGGCATTATTGTATTTGGTCTTCTGCCAGGTGTAGTCCTCGGAGTTAGCGTTTTGCTGTAACATTTGCAATGTGGCCAGTGAAACACTTGGTCAGAGCTGGAAGTTGTTTGAATCAGAATACAGCATTGCCTGCTGAGACTTGCAGTCTTGGAGGACTTCAGCTTCATTGTACAGAAGAAGATGAATGGCTGTGGCATGGGATGACCAGTCTTGCCAAGCCACACTCAAGTGGGAGGGGTTTGAGCGAAGGAACATTCTGGCCAAAACCTTGTTGCCTTGCCCCTAATGAATTTAAGATATAGGAATGTGTGTTCTCGTCTGAAGATAAAAAAAAATGTTTCTAGCTACCAGTACTATGTGCATGGCAGGTCTTTTCTGCCATAAGTTAGCGTTGGATTTACACAGCAATGAAAAAGGTCAGCCTCTTTCAAAGTAACCGACAACAAGATGAAAAGTTGCTCAAACGGACAACCCTCTTTCTCTGAAGTGTGATCTATCAGTCATTTCTCAGCTTCTCTCTTTGTTGTCATGAGATGTTAGCAAATTAATTGGAGGTCTGTACATCAAACATTTAAGTACCTGTGTGTACTCTGCAGGAAAAAAAAAAAAAGGCTTGGAAGTAATTCTAGTGAGCACTTTCCTTTGACACTTTTTTCTTTATAAAGTCAAGAACAAGAATTAAACTTGGTTTTAAAAACTGGTGATTGATAGCAGAGAAGGCTGGCTGCAAGAAATGCAGAACCCCAGGCTGTCCATGCTGATGTCTTTGTTGCCCAAGTTTCTGTAGCAAGTTCTTACTGTCAATGGGAGGAAGGTCTCTCTGGAACAGATTCACTCAGCAATGTAGCAGAGTGTCCAGACCAAGTCAAAATGATGTATTGCTTGCATTTCTGACAAGACAACAGCTGATTTTGTGATTATATTTTGGTGTAGCTCTTGCAGCAGCAAATGGGGATCTTGGCTGGCTGCTGTAGAATTGACCTGTGGAGCCCCATAAAGGAGCAGGGTCATAGTTTCACAGTGAAGTGAGCCTTAAAAATCCCATTCTTTATTGCTTAAACTGATTAGAAGTCCATCACCTTTTGTAGAGCTTTTTGTAAATCCGGTTCTGTAAAGATAAGTATCTAGGTCAGAACCTAGAGCTGGTGTTACTGTTTTTTTTAAGCTGTGGTATGTTTGGAAAGTCTTTGATATAGTTGGATTGCCTTGAGGAATCCAGTTGATTTCTGAAGTGAGTGCTTCAGAAATTTAACCTGTCAAACTTGACTTTCAGCAGTTTAACTGAGGCTTGTCAGCTGGTGCCTTACTCTTCCTTTTAGACCGATGTGAATATTTGAGGGAAAAAAGCAAAGAATAAATCCTGTGTTCTCTTTATCCTATTCACAGGCCTTTCACATCCTCAGTGCGGTGGCTTTGCCTGAGGTTATGCATAAAGAAAACTCAAAGTACACGCTGGTTAGGACAGAAATCCTATTCCCCTAAGAGAAGCATCTGGAGGGAGAGGACTCTTTGGAAGCATGGGTACTTTGTTGGTGACAGTGTGTTTTCTTTTCCTGGCATGATGTGATACTTCTTGCTCTGGAGATCAGCTTAATAAGTCGGATGTCTGCATGACTCTTCAAAAGACACATCGTGCTGATGTTGAAACACATGCGTTTGAGTTCTCATTTAAATGTTTTTTCTTGGACTTCAAAAAAAGAAAGCCTTTAAAGGGTATATAAACAGTTAAAAATAGAGGTAGAGACCATGTGAAATTTTAAAGAAGGATGTTTTCTTAGCCTGCAGTTACTACAATACCTAAATGCCTTTAAAATCTGCCCAATGTCTCCTCTACTCAAGATCTTCCTTCAGTAAAATGAAAAGATAATCAGGATTAATTCCCTGATGGAAAATATGTGTCAGTTGGATGAGAGTGTCCTGAGGACAAAAGTATTTTTTATCCCAATCCAAGAAACATGAAATTTTTGTAGGGCCAGTATGAACTCCATTGGCGTGATACTGCGGAGGTAGCAACTAAGAAGGGCTGTTCCATGCACCCTACAAAGAAACATCCCCAGAACTGGTGGAATTCTGGGCTCTTTCTTTGCAGAAAGCAGACTGACAGCATTTGTAGGTTAAATGAAATGAATTAGCAAACAAGTAATTATATTTACATGTAACCTTGTTAAGATAATATCCTGCCCATCTTAAACCTGTCATATTAGACATATTTAATCTTTGTGACACATGGAGTGGTGTATTATGTTTGACAGCTTCTAAAGGAAGAAGGACGAGAGGCTGTAATTGGAATGCTGGTGTTGGATAATAATGATGAGCACTTCTCATCTTCAAAGGGTTTTGAGCCTCGCTAGCTAATCCACACATCCGCTGAGTGGGGAAGGTAAGTTTTATCCCTGTTTCACTGATGGGGTAACTGAGATGGAAGAAGAATGGCTGGATTAGAACTTGAAGTGCCTGGACGCCAGTAGTGCTATGTAAAAACAAAAATTTACTTTGCTCATTCTAGTCAAAGTACCTGTATGGTTTAGATTCAAATTATATACATTACATCAATCACCCTGGTATTTGACCCTTCAAATATAAAGTCAGTCTTGTGGCATTACCAGTATAATAAGTGTTCTTCAGTAATCGTGTTACTTTTGTGTTCAGTAATCTTTGCAAGTAAAATGTGAAGAGTTTCTGAGTGTTTGCACTGAAAAGAGAAGATGTGATTCTGAAAGCCTTCAGGGTATAGATTGTGTTTTGCAATTAGTGGAATTTCAGTCTCAGACAGCTGGAAGAATATCAGTCAGTAAAACTGGACAGTTTTACTTGCTGGGTTGGCATGCTAAGGCAATTCTAGTTTACTGGTAATTAAAATAATAAAACTAAGTCAGTTGCTGAAATTGAATTTTTTCCTCTCTCTTCGCCGCCCATTTTATTAGAAGTGATTGCTTTGGGTGTTAGACAAAAGGCATTTGAGAATAACATTTTCATTTCATTTTAAGCCTGTAACTTACATTATTAAATTGGAAAATGTTTTTTAAAAAAAATGAGTTTACCTATTTCTGATTGTACTTTATACTGGAATTTCTTTTATACCAACAGCAAAAGGTGAGCCAAGTATTACACGTTACTTGTCCCTCTGTGTCATTCTATTGTCCCAATGCTAGTGGATTGCAAATATGTATTAGAGTTTTTTACCAAAAGTCTGTTTTTCGTGAACAAGTAAATACTATATTATTTTCTTCTCACCTTAAATTTTGGAAATCTTCCTCAGTTTCGCCAAATTTTAATGTACAGACAAGCCATAACATTAACTATACTCTAGTCCCCCACTGGAACCCAATAGATGAACATTATACAGCTTGTGAACAGACAGGAAAATACTCTGATTGGTGACATTTTAATTACTCTCTGGAGAATGCTTCATTTATGCAAAAATTGCAACATTTAAAAACCTTATTAATAAAAAAAAATGTTCTTTTTCATTGATTCTCTTCCCATTTATTTTTGTGTTACAGCAACGCCCAGTAAGAGAGGGTATCCCTTTTCAGAGTAGGCACCTCTTGTTTTTTTGCCTTTTGTATTTTCTGAGGAGATTCCCACATGCATTTTTTAGTTCCCCAATAAAAAGAAAGTTTTCACTTAGTCTTTACCTGACGTTTATTGGCTGAAATGACCATGCTGTTAAAAATCGATGTGCTGAAAGACAGATCGGTACTGAGGTTTTCCCCTGAACAGTTCATATAGACAGCACGCCCAGGGAAACAGCCTGAGTAAACTGCATCATGATTGATTTCAGGTACTTCTGATGGAGTATAATTTGTCCACCCATTCATTTCTTTTCATTCTTCTCTCTACATGCTTCCTCTTTTGGGATCAAATAATCAGTAGCAATAATCACAAGCAGCAAGAATAAAAAAAGAAATAAATGATCTCCCCTCCTTCTTGCTTTCAAAACCAAATAGCAGTAACTTTACATTTCGTTTATGAATTCCCATATTCCACTATAATATCAGCAGATTCTTTGGGAAAGCCCTGAGTGCACTTGATAAAAACTTAATAAAATATACACTTTGGTTTATATTGACTGTTTTGTTATTAGTGGTGTTGAAACTGGATTTTCAACATCATTACCAAAACCTTCTCCTACTTAATTTCTTTTAAAATGTGGCAAAAGAATCAATACTGTGAGATGTTAGGATCATTGTGTTTCTGTTGGTTTCTTTTTTTTTTTTTTTTTTTTTTTGCTGTTTTTTTTAATTGACATTTATGGAACTCAAAATGGAGACTCTGCAGTTTAAAATAAAACTCTAAATGGCCCTTTAGGAAACAGAGCATTAATTGCCTGATATCTTTCTTGATATCTATTCAGATTATTTAATTGATATTAATAAACTTCTTTGTAGGGATCCCAATTAAAATAAATCCAAATTCTACTTATATTCCTTACCTTATAAATTTACATCAGTACAAATTGCTGCCAACTCTTCTGTGATTATCTGCCACATGCCATAAACCTATTTTAGAAAATCATCACTTAAAATATTATTCTAAAAATTGTTTACTAAATTAACATTTATGGTCTCAGGAACAAGCTTGTATCTTAGCACTACCCAAGCAAATAGTTTTGGAATATTTATGGTTTTGGTTTTTTTAACAATAACACTGCCAACTTTCCTGTGTATAGCTGTGGCATGCTGGAGAATTGCTCTTACTGCACTGAAAGATGCTGTTGTCATGAGTGAGGACTTTTTTTGCTACATCGTATGCTCTGTGCTCTAACTACTTTTACACCATTGATGATGTCATCGGTGCAGTATGGTTTCTGGTGAATGCTGGGTGTAACATGATGGGTTGCTTTGGGGTTTTGTTTAGTTCTGAAGTCCTCTTTCAAATAATATTTGTCAACGCATCCTGGCATTCCATATCTGTAACTTCTCAAATCTTTAAGTATCAAATTCAGTAGTGAAAAAGTGGCTTTTATTTTTTTTCCAACCTCATAAACTCAGTGTGAAATGTGAGAATTAAACTACTTTCCTCCTTCTTTTGGTGTGTATGAATAAATTTATCTCCAAGAAGGGATAATCTTCAGGCAGTGTTGTATGACTGTCACCAGAAGAAAAAAATTCCACTTTTTTAGATTGTGCCTTTTATGACTTTACCCACTGAAGGTAATAGGACTGTGCAGTGAGAACAAGGCTATGAGGAATGAAAGCAGGAATATTTCAGTTTTGTCAGATATGTCTCTGCAAGGAGCATATACCATGGAAAGAAGGTGTCATTTAATTTTGAAGATCTTCAGAACGGAACAATACTTTTGCATATCTGAAAAGTCCTGTCTGCTGTCATTGATATGGGAAAATCATTATACACTTTTTAGCTATTCAGACTGATTCTTCTTTTACTCTCAGTTTCAGAGGTACTAAATTGTTCCCTTCTTTCCTTTCTGCTTTTCACATAGTTAATCATCAACTACATTCACGTTTCCTTCTCTTTCATTCACCTCAACCCTCAGAGATTTTGTCACTGCAGCCCTGCTTATGGCTTTTTGCCCTGTGAGCACTCTCCGGTTTATCTAGGTCTTTCAAATAACGAAGTACAAAGTATTGGTTTGCCAACTAGATCTATTCTAATACGGCCAAGAAAAGTGATACAAATGTTATCAATTGTATCAACTGACTATCACTGTATTGGCAAATACATTTGTTTATTACACAAAATTTTGAATATTTTCTCCTACTTCGGCTTTGTTTTTAAGGGAGTGCTATTTACTTCTGTCTTTCTAGATGAATTCTTACATTTATTTCAAAAAAAAATTGGATTATTTAAGGTAGAGAAGGCCCTATTCTGCATCTTCTAAATCACTGGAAATAGAATCATAGAATTGCTCAGGTTGGAAAGGACGTTCAAGATCATCAAGTCCAACCACAGCCTAACCATTCTACTCTAACAACCCACCTCTAAATCATGTCTCTGAGCACCACATCCAAACAGCTTTTAAACACATTCAGGGATGGTGACTCAACTGCCTCCCTGGGGAGCCTGTTCCAGTGCTTAACAACCCTTTCTGTAAAGAAGCTTTTCCTAATATCCAACCTAAACCTCCCCTGGCGCAACTTGAGGCCATTTCCCCTTGTCCTGTCACCTGTCACCAGGGAGAAGAGACCAACCCTGCTCTCACTGCAATCACCTTTCAGGTATTTGAAGAGAGCGATGAGGTCTCCCCTCAGCGTCCTCTTCCCCAGGCTAGACAGCCCCAGATCCTTTAGTCATTCCTCGTAGGGCATATTCTCCAAGCCCTTCACAAGCCTTGCTGCCCTTCTTTGGACCTGCTCCAGCACCTCCATGTCCTTTCTGTACTGAGGCGCCCAAAACTGAACACAGTACTTGAGGTGAGGCCTCACCAATGCTGAGTACAGGGGCAGGATTACTTCCCTAGTCCTGCTCACCACACCATTCCTGATACAAGCCAGGATGCCATTGGCCTTCTTGGCCACCTGGGCACACCGCTGGCTCATATTCAGCCGACTGTCCATCAGCACGCCAAGGTCCCTTTCTGTCAGGCAGCTTTCCAGCCACTCCTCCCTAAGCCTGTAGGGTTGCCTGGGGTCATTGTGACCAAGGTGCAGGACCCGACACTTGGCCCTCTTGAAACTCATACAGTTTACCTTGGCCCATCGATGCAGTCTATCCAGGTCCCTCTGTAAAGCCTTTCTACCCTCTGGCAGGTCAGTACTCCCTCCCAACTTGGTGTCGTCTGCAAACTTACTGAGGGTGCACTCAATCACCTCATCAAGATCATTGATAAAGTTGTTGAATAGAAGAGGCCCCAGCACCAAGCCCTGGGGGACACTGCTCGTGACTGGCTGCCAACTGGATTTCACTCCATTGGCCACGATTCTCTGGGCTTGGCCATCCAGCCATTGTTTCACCCAGCAAAGCGTATGCCCATCCAAACCACGGGCAGCCAGCTTCTCCACAAGGATGCTGTGGGGGACAGTGTTAAAGGCCTTACTGAAGTCCAGGTAGACCACATCGACAGCCTTACCTTCATCCACTAAGCGGGTCACCTTGTCATAGAACGAAATCAGGTTTGTTAAACAGGATCTACCATTCATGAACCCCTGCTGACTGGGCCTGATCCCCTGGTTGACCTTTAACTGATCCACAATGTATCCTGAGATTATCTGTTCCATAACCTTCCCTGGCACCAACGTGAGACTGATAGGTCTATATCTACCAGGATCATCTTTCTGGCCCTTCTTGAAGATGGGTGTCACATTTGCTAGTCTCCAGTCAACTGGGACATTCCCTGTTAGCCAGGACTGTTGAAAGATGATGGAGAGCAGCCTGGCAACCACATCCACTAACTCTCACAGCACTCTAGGGTGCAATCCATCTGGCTCCATGGACTTGTGAGTGTCCAGCTTTCGGAGCAGGTCCAAAACCATCTCATTGTGGATTGTGCATGGCCTATTCTGTTCCCCACCCCTATCTGCCAGCTCAAGGGGCTGTGTGCCCAGGGTGCAACTAGTCTTACTGTTAAAGACTGAGGCGAAGAAGGCATTAATTACCTCAGCCTTATCCTGATCCTTGGTCACCATGTTGCCTTCAGCGTCCAACAAGGGATGGAGATTCTCCCTAGCCTTCCTTTTACTGTTGATGTATTTATAGAAATATTTATTGTTGTTCTTCACCTTAGTGGCTGTGTTCAGTTCTAGCTGGGCTTTGGCTTTTCTAATTTTCTCCCTGCACAGCTTCACTAGGTACTTGTAGTCATCATAAGTTGCTTGCCCCCTCTTCCAAAGACCATAAACTTTCCTTTTGTTCCTGAGTTCCAGTTTAAGGTCTCTGTTCAGCCAGACTGGTCTTATACTCTGATGGCTCATCTTCCGTGACTTGGAGATGGTCGGCTCCTGCACCATTAAAATAACTTTCTTAAAGTATTCCCAGCCGTCCTGGGCTCCCATGCCCTCCAGAACTGCCTCCCAAGGGACTCTCTCAACCATGCTCCGAAAGAGGCCAAAGTCTGCCCTCCAGAAGTCCAAGGTTGCAGTTTTGCTGACTCCCCTCTGAGGTTCAACAAGGATTGAGAAGTCTATTATTTCATGATCACTTTGCCCCAGATGGCCTTTACATCCCCCACAAGGCCTTCTCTGTTAACAAACAGCAGGTCGAGGATTTTGCTTCCCGTTGTTGGCTCCTTCACCAGCTGTGTCAGGAAGTTGTCTCCCACACACTCTAGGAACCTCTGGGACTGTTCCCTTTCTGCTGTATTATAATTCCAGCAGATGTCTGGGAAGTTGAAGTCCCCCATGAGAACAAGGTGTATAGACCTCGAGACCTCACCCAACTGTCCATAAAGTGTCTTATCCACCTCGTCATCCTGGTTGGGTGGCCTGTAGTAGACTCCCATGATTATGTCAGTCTTATTGGCCTTCGCTTAACATGGAGGGCTACATCACCACCTTCCCTGTCTTGCCTATCTCTTTTGAAAAGTTGGTAGCCATCAATCACAGTATTCCAGTTGTGTGTGTCATTCCACCATGTTTCTGTGATGGTGACTATATCATAGTTTTCCGACTGCACAATGGCCTCTAGCTCCACCTGTTTGTTACCCATGCTGCGTGCATTGGTGGAGATGCACCTGAGCTGGGCCACCTTATGAGTGGGAGAAGCCCTAATACCCTCTTGACCTGCTCACGTGTTTCCATAGCCACCAACCTCACATCATCCGTTGTGTTCTTCCTACAAAAAGGTGTGTTGTCCTCCTCCTTCACCGCACAAGATTGTGGGATTTTACTAGCACAACCCCCTCCCACAAGCACTGGCTCATTACATACAGGCTCCTTACTAGTGACCCTGGTTTCACCCCCACCCCCCTTCATACCTAGTTTAAAGCCCTATCACTGAACCTTCCCAATTCCCTTCATAAAACCCCTTTCCGCTGATGGGATAAACTATTCCTATCAGTTGCCAGCAGGCCCAGTCTTGTATAAATCAAGCCAAGGTCGAAAAACCCAAACCCCTGCCGGGCACACCAGGCTCGGAGCCAGATATTAATCTTTTGACCCATCAATCAGTCTTGCTATTGTCTTGAATGGAATAAGACAGTATCAAATATATGATTTCTGTGCCAGGTACTGTGTAGAAATGCGTTGCTTTATTTCTTCTAACAAACAGCAAAGTGGATTCAAGAAGAATTGGCAATCACTTCTTAAGAATCACTGTTGACAAAAATGCTATGATTCTTTTTTTTTTTTTTGAATAGCAGTATCACTTTAAAATGAGAGCTACCTGAGACCCTGAGAGAACTGATTCTTTTTTTTGTTTTTCACTTTTTTTCCTGTAAATTTTACTAAAACAACTGATTTGAATGAGGTGAGCGGGAGAGTCAGATAAAGATGCACAGTCTCCACATTGTGAACTTTGCACATAGTGAAGTTTTACCAGGAACTAATTCATTGTTGTTTCCCGTAAGAATTTTAATTGCTTTAATTAATTATTTTTTGAATATAGCTTAATATTGTGGGTCTTTTGGTTGTCTTAAAGCATGTTTTCAATAGAGAAGCAAGACAGCGTGAGGCACAACTCATTCCTAACTTAAACTGAAGGAAAACATTTGAGTCTAATGTGTGGATCTGAGCCTGATGGCTACGTACTCCTTATATTCCCTCTTGTCTTTCAGGGAAGTTCAAGTATTTCGTATAGACCATAAAACTGTAAAGCAAAGAAAAACTGTGGAATTTGACTCTGAATCCAAGATAAAATTCCAGATGTAAGTCTATCCTTATACTTAATGCAGATAAATGTACATGCAGTCTAACATTTTTTCTTATATTTTATTCATTATTACTAAAATATTTCTGCAAGTAAGTTTCCTGAGATTTACTTTTTTTTTTCAAGCTGTCAGTATGTCAGAAATTTGCCTTCTGGACGTGGACATGGAGAAGAGGAGGCTTGTAGATGTGGTTCTCAAGATTTTGAGATCCCTTTTAGTCACATATCCATAATCAAATATCCAATTAAATTCCTGGGAGAAAGTCTCTTACAGTGTAACAGCTGATGCTGTACTGCATGTGACTAACTCACAGGTCTGTTCCAACTGCGCATTAAGGCACAGGAGCACATATTTGTGATTTTGTCTGCTTCCAAGCACAAAATTACACATTGTTCCTCATTAATAATTTCTTTAAAAGATAGTACAGGGATGAAGAGAAAGCCTGGCCAACCTCACATAATGATACCCTGGAGCACTAGAGGTATTACAAGCTTCTGATCTCGGTGTGAAAATAGTGTGCAAATGGAAAATGTCTGTTTTCCAAAACGGCAGTGAGGTCTTTGTGGATGTTTTCTTGAACACTTCTTTGTTTTAGTAGATTGGAGGCTGTCCCAGTGTGTCTCAGTGGCTATCCGTCATACATTTACTTCTAATTATGCTATTCCTCAAACCAGCGTAGATCTGCAGGCTATTTTGAGAGGTGATAGCTTAATGTATCAATACAGAATATCAATTGCAGTAGTTTTTTTTTTGCTGCTGAGAATACAGAGTCTGTGCTGTTTATAGAAAGAACTTGGGAGAGTTCTAAGAAACCTGAGAGAGTGAGACTCAGTTTTTTCTTTTCCACAGGTTTTCCTTGCAACTGTGGGCAAGTCTTTCAGAGTCATAAGAGGACTTGTGTCCTACTACTTCCTTCTCATGCTGTTTACTTTCCCCTCTCCTCTCCTTTAATGTATTTTATTGTAAATAACCTGAGTGGTCCCTTACATTGGCACCGAAAGCGTTGAAGAATACTTCTTTTACAGTGTTTTTAATGATCTAGTGGTTGGAGGACTGTCTGCCAAAGCAAGAGGTAGGGGTTTGACTATAGGACCAGTGTTCACAGGATCGGTATTTTCTTCTATGTATGAATACACAGAAGTGTGAATAATTGAGAGTAAGGAATGACAGTAAAAAAAAAATTGAGAATAATGAATGTAACTGCATAACCAAATGCAGAATTAACAACTCTGCTAGGAAGCCTTGCATTTTTAATTTGAATTTTGAATGTACTAAGTGGAACTCTTTTAGTTGCTCTGTACAACTAGTAGTGACAAGAGGAAGATAAACTGGTTCGAATCTGAGCCTTTGCCATTGTGATGGAGCACTCACCTTAGAGTCCTTGGGAAAATCCTTTTGGGAAATCTGCCTATTGATGGAGCCAAAAAGAAACCATAGAGGGGTCATAATGACAGCAGGAATGTTAAAAGCAAACAGAAAGAATTATTGGAAGGTAATGCAGGAGGACTGAAGTGTAAGATGCTCAAGCAACCTGTCAGAAGAATTGTTCTCTTGCTGCCATGGTAGTTGTGCGTACCAGACAAAGAGATGAAAGGCTAAAAATGACATATCTGCAACAAAGATGCAAAGGTATAAATCTGGCAGAGACATCATCGTTGGTATTTCTAAATTTAGATGCTAAGGCAGTGTTGTAGCAGTAATAAGGTGAGAAGAGGCTCGGTATATGTGGCAGTTGGAGATGTACTGCTTTGTAATGACAGAACAGGGATGTCTCTGGGTGGAAGGGAGACCTTCCTCTTACCCCTCCACCCAGGGTGGAGAAGCAGAATCTTCAGATTTTACCTTAATTCTCCACTGCAATCAAGGTGCAGCTTGGGAGAACCTTTCCCAGTTAGCTGGTGTGTGTGCACCTGAGCCTCTTGGGTATCAGCTCTGAATAGCATGGAGCTGTCAGAGAGTCTGGGGATGAGCAGGATGACAGATCTTGGTAGAGGAAATCTGCATGCTCTTTATGCTTGGGGAAACACTGCTATGAAGGCTGTCTTCAAGAAAGAGGAAAACCTATTACAATGGTACACTTTTCACTAGTTTTAAAAAATTCGCTCATAACTCCCAGATTTCCTCTTCAGTTGCCTTTTAAGTGCTTTGACGTTTTCTCATTCAGTTGTTTACATTTCATTGCTGTACATTGCTTGTAGGCAATTTTGTCTCAATAAAGGGCTGGTAGCAGAAAAAGGTCTAATAATGTGAGATACTCAGTTCTTGTTACTGCAGTTGACATCTGTAGGATGGGAATTCTGCATGGGTAGCTGCAGGTGTGAATTGAAAAAAACAAGGAGCTGATGAAGAAATCGAAGATGCTGTGAATGTGAAGAGAGAAACTGAATTGTTGAACATTTCCTGTCCTGCAGCATAGAATAATTATTGATGAAAATTTTACTCTGCAGAAAATCTCTTCTGAAGGTGGTGCACCTGAGCTTTTCAGTTTAGCGTCCAGATTTTAATAATAAGCAATGCATTGTCTTTAGAAAGTAGCCACTGGTGGTAATGGCGCTAATCTGGAATTTGTTTTGCTTTTCTGTGAGTTTGATGGGACAGCTTAGGAAAGCACTGAGCATCCTTTGAAATTCTCATGATGAAGAGGACTTATCTTCTGCACTGTGCTTTGGATTCCTCAGACTCCACAGAATAGATTATCTGTTACTTTTTCAGGAAGAAGTTACAATAATTGTATTGATTGTCTTTCATTTGACTCTTGACTGAGAGGAATAAAAAGCTTCAGAATTATTGATTTAGTTCTGCTGTCAAGTATTTTACTTTTGTTTTTACTTCCCTTAGGACCTAATCCCAAGACCATTTAGGCAGTTGTGTAAGGCCTTAATGCAGTAGAGATAATGCAGTTCTGCTCCTCAGAAGCCTGAATCAGCAGACAGTCTATGTGTCTATTTCTCTGCTGAGGTATTTATAACTCTATCATCTGAGAATAATCGTAAAATGAAATAAGAGATGTTTAAACAAATGAATGTTTACTCTGCCTCCTTAGAAATTGTTCTGCATCAGAAACAAATCAGTGGAAGCGATTGTCCATTTGTATGTTGCACTGGTGAGACTGCAGCTTGAATATTGTGTTCAGCTGTGGGCCCCTCACTGCAAGGACATTGAGTTGCTCAAGCATGTACAGAGAAGAGCAATGAAGTAGGTGAAGGGAATAGAAAACAGGACTTACGAGGAGTGACTGAGGGAGCCGGGATTGTTCAGTTGGGTGAAAAGGTAGATGAGGGGATACCTCGTTGCTTTCTTATAACTACCTGAAGGGTTGTAGCGAGGAGCCTTTTCACAGGTGAGGAGTCTCTTTTCGTAGGTGACAAGAAATGAGATGTGAAGAAATGGCCTCAGGTTGCACTAGGGAGATTTAGATTGGACTTCAGAAAAAGTTTCTTCATGGATAGGGTAGTCAAGCATTGAAATTGGCCAAGGGAGGTGGTAGAGTCCCCATCTCTGAAGGTATCTGAGAGACATGTGGATGTGACACTAAGGGACATATACATGGTTTGGCAGTGGGACTCAGTAAGTAAACCAGATTGTTGGACTTGATCTTAAAAGTCTTTTCCACCCTAAATAGCTCTATGACGACACCAAGTTGATAGGAAGTGTCAATGTTCCTGGGGGTAGGAAGGCCCTACAGGGGGATCTGGACAGACTGGATCTCTGGGCTGAGGCCAGTGGGATGAAGTTCAACAAGACCAAGTGCCGGGTCCTGCACTTTGGCCACAACAACCCCAGGCAACACTACAGGCTTGGGGCAGAGTGGCTGGAGGACTGTGTGGAGGAAACAAACCTGGGATTGGTGGCTGAAACTCAGCTGAACATGAGCCAGCAGTGTGCCTAGGTGACCAAGAAGGCCAATGGCATCCTGGCTTGTATCAGGCATAGTGTTGCCAGGAAGAGCAGGGAGGTGATCATCCCTCTGTACTCAGCCCTGGTGAGGTCACACCTTGAGTACTGTGTTCACTTTTGGGCCCCCTAGGTACAAAAAAGACACTGAAGCCCTGGAGCGTGTTCAGAGAAGGGCAATAAAGCTGGTGAGGGGTCTGGAGCACAAGTCTTAAGAGGAACGGCTGAGGAGACTGGGATTGTTCAGTCTTGAGCAGAGGAGGCTCAGGAGTGACCTTATCGGTCTCTACCAGTACCCGAAGGGAGGTTGTGGTAAGGTGGAAGTCAGCCTCTTCTCTCTTGTAACTAGTGATAGGACTAGAGGGAATGGCCTCAAGTTGCGCCAGGGGAGATTTGGGTTGGACCTTAGGAAATACTTCTTCTCCGAGAGAGTGTTCAGGTGCTGGAAGAGGCTGCTCAGGGAGGTGGTGGAGTCACCATCCCTAGAGATGTTCAAGAAACGTTTAGATGTTGTACTGAGGGGCATGGTTTAGGGGGAAATATTGGTGATAGGTGGATGGTTGGTCTGATCTTAGAGGTCTTTTGGAAGCTTGGTGATTCTACGATTCTATCATTTTATGATTCTTTTCTCTTATGCACTGAAATGACTTCTTGGTAGATTTTACTATATCATTCCTTGTCAGTGACCAGGACCTTGGGGGAAGTGACAAAGGCTGCTCTCAGCTTGAACTCAAAGCAAAGGGATAGAAAATTTCTTGCTGTGGAAGTCTCTGTTTATTGCAGGGGTGTTGGACTAGATGACCTTTAAGGGTCCCTTCTGACTCTAAGGATTCTATGTTTCTATGAAGATTAGGCCTAAAGATTTTCTGAAGTGTTGAGCATATCCTGATCTTTCTGCTACTGAAATGCGTCTTGTAGTAGAAATGGTAGTACACTGTGCTTTGGAATACCCATGAGTTGGAATTAGGTGATATTATGTGTGTAGTTAGCGCTTAAAATGTAGCATTTAAATGTGTTTGTCTTCTCCTTACACCCTTTTCTTCATCCTCAAATGAATGGGGCTTTGATAATGCAGATCGAAGCTGTTCTGTAGGAAAGGCTGTTGCACTAACCATGCTAACTGCAGAGGTGATGCCTAGTCCAGTGACTGGAGCTGAGAATCCTTTTTGCAGTCTCTTTCTGCTTCAGACTATCTGAAAAATAGCCTTCTTTAAATGTGTTGGATTTTGTGTTTAATATTGATTTATTCAATTCCTTTAATTGATAAATAAATATGTGCCCTTCATGCACAATGCCTGTATATATAGTGCTAGCATGAGTAGGAAGAAAGGAGCAGGAAATGTGAATTATTTTTTTTATAACACAATTACGAATCGTAGTTCCTTTGTTTTCTGCACCATTGTGAAAATCACATGATCCTGCAGGAATGTGAGATCATCTTAGAGTTCATGGCCACATTTCTTCCATCACTTTCAAACATTCTCTCAGGAGATATGTTGATGCTATATCCCTCTGTCACCTCATTTTCTTGATGTTGCTGGTAAGGTATATTAAAGCCTAGAAAATTCTTTGGAACAAAAAGGTCTGTGCATTTAAAATTATTTTACTGTGTTAAATTCAGCTTTCACTCTACTCTAAAACAGTGCCTTATACATGGTAGAGTAGGAATTATTTTAGGAAATCAGTTAAATGCATGAAAGTTCGGGTCAGGTGTTCTTTTAGACAAAGTTATTTCTGTTAGGATGGTTAATCATCGAGTCCAACTGCTGGCTCCACACAGGACCACCCAAAAGTCAAACCCTATCTCTGAGGGCATTATCCAAACTTTTTTCCAGTGTCCAGCCACCCTCTGGTGAAGAACCTTTTCCTAACACCCGCCTGACCCTCCTCTGATGCAGCTCCATGCTGTTCCCTCAAGCCCTGTTGCTGCCAGCAGAGAGCAGAGCTCAGTGCTGCCCCTCCGCTTCCCTCGTGGAGATGGCTGCCCTAACCCACCATGAGGCCCCTTCTCATCCTCCTTTTCTCTGGGCTGCCCTCTAGACCGTTCCACTTCTTCATAGCCCTCCTTTGGATGCTGTCCAATAGTTTGATGTTCTTCTTATATTGTGATGCCCAAACCCGCACACAGTGCTTGAGGTGAGGTCACACCAGTGCAGAGCAGAGTGGGACAATCCCTTCCCTCACCCAGCTGGCAGTGCTGGGCCTGATGCACCCCAGGGTATGGTTGGTCCTTTTGGACGCTGGTACACCTACTGACTCATACTCAACTTGCTGGCAGTCAGAACCCCCCATCACTTTTTGTGGCGCTAATTACCAGTCTCTACATATATCCTAGGTGCAGAATCAGGCAATTGCTCTTGTTTGACTTCATACTGTTGGTAGCTAATATGAGTCTGGTGCTCTAGTGATAGTTTTAACTTACTGGATGACCTTGGAAATCTTTTATGTAGCTTGTTGTTCTCATTTGTAAGATAAAGATAAGCAGGCAGAGACACATTGCCCAAAACCATGACAACTCTTGATGAAAAATGCTGTGCCATTTTCACATATTTGTTATCATCCATGAAGTGTGGTCATTATGTTGTTTCCTTGAGAGCATTAAGCCCTTCTTTGACCTTTTTTTCCTTTTTTTTTTTAATTTCTCAAAAAAATGTATATGTTTACCTTACATCCAGGAGCCTACTAGCACTTTATAAAGATCAGAGGATAGCATTATCTCTGTTTTACAGATGCAGCATCTGAGAATCTGTACTAAGATCCCTCTTGAAGGTTATACGTCTTGCTTGGTATTCCAGGTTCCTGTCTCCCAGCAGCTTTGATCACTAGACAACTTTGCTGCCCTTTGTAAGAGAGAGGCTGATGAAAAAGCCATCTGCTGCGGTGGTTGCCAGGGAGTCGCATGGTGCCCTCAGGTTAGGCTGATCCACTTTCTCTCCCATTTATACTTGTTTGTGACACTAAGTAGAGCAGTTTTTCCTCCCCCTCCCAGCAATATGGCAACTGGACAATTCAAGGTGGACTGCATGGCTTTCAGTATGCAACCTCTTCTCAGGTACATGCAGAAAAAGAGAGTAAATGTAGGTTTTGAAAAGCATTGTTCTGCTATTTGTTCACTCTCTAAGTCTTGGAAGATGGATGAGGAAGAAAACTGCTTTTAGTGAAGAGTGCTCACACCCAACACATGGGCAGAATATGTAGTTTTTTATAAATTTGGTCTTTATGGTTTTGTGAGGAGTTTCCAAATGTATTAGCATTTTTAGGTCCTCTTATCAGCATTTCAAAGATAAAGTGGTGCGAGATGAATGCTTCTCCCTTGGCATGTGGGGTTTTACATGCACAATGGTGCACCCAGAACAGACGAGTCTAAAAGGGGATTTACAAGCAGTTTAAAAATATGATGAATTATTTTTCGTGTGCTTTTTAATTATGATTTGTCAGATGGCTTCTCATAGGAACATAATAGCAAACTAGATAATCACTGATAGTTTATTTAAAGAAAAAAAGAAAAAAGGAAGGCACGCTGGGTAGTGTTTTTGCAAGGTGCTGCTTGTGGGAGCTCTGTGTCTGCATTGTGCTTATCTCTGCTTGCTGTCGTCATGGAAGCTCACAGCCAACTGGGAGACCCTGCTCTGCACGGGACTGGATTACTGACCCTAATGCATGGGAAATTGAATGTATTAAGCAGCAGCCGCATTTTCAACCCTAAGGACTTCACAAGGAATTTGAAACAAAAGGCGGAGCCCTCTGAGGAGATTTTCATCACAGGGGGGAGCCTCATTTAAAAAAAAACAAATTAGCATCACCATAGAGAAGCAACTTCCAGTGACCAAAATTAGATTACAAAATGAAAGATTTTTCATTTGACTCAGTGCTGCCTTCCATCTTTTTTTTTTTTTTTTGTGCCAATCAAAGGAGCACTCTTCTCTTAGATGTAGCTGAGGTGAGCTAAGCTCTGACCTCAATGCAGTTGGTTGCACTCACGTTGGAAATGGGAAAACTGGAGACGTCTGAATGTCATGCCAATCTGTGGATGAAAGATAAAAGAGGCTCATTCTTTTATGGAGAGTTAACAACAGGGGTCTCTTGATTTATATGTATATAAATTCTGTAGAGGTCCATGAAAAAAGAAATCTACCGGAGTTAATCTAGCAGGGACAGATAAGGTTTTTTTTCTTTTTGATGGCAAAGAAAGTATTTCATGGACTTCTATTAAGGTATAGTCAAAATTACGAAAAGATCTGTGAAAGAAATCTCACGAGCTGTAAAAACCTGGGTTTAATGTATATGTGTGTGAAAAACATGCATGTCACATCCCTCAGGAGATATCTTGGAGCTGCATGGAGAAGAGCTACAATGTTTGTGTTTGGAAATGTAACGGGTGTCATTACAAGAGGAGAGAGCACAGACTACCTCCACAGACCACCTGTGTACATCCCTGCCGAGTTCTGGTGCGCTGCCTCATTCCACTGTGCTGTGTCACAGCAAGTGGGTGTTGACGAGTGCAGGCTGAGGTCACTGGCAGGTGTGTGCTGGGTGTGAGAGAGGGTGAGCTCGGTGGGTTTGGAGCCATGGTGCTGCAGAGCCCTGTGCTGACCGTGTGCAGTGGTAGAAGAGCTGCATGCTCCAGCTCCTGGTTGGAAAGGCTGTTGATTTGGTCTACCTAGACTTCAGCGAAGCCTTCAACACTATCTCCCACACTATGCTCCTGGAGAAGCTGGCAGCCCGTGGCTTGGTCAGATACACTCTTCTCTGGGTAAAGAACTGGCTGGAGGGCTGGGCCCAGAGAGTGGTGGTAAACGGAGTCACATTCAGCTGGCAACCAGTCATGAGTGGTGTTCCCCAGAGGTCAGTACTGGGGCCTGTCCTGTTCAAAATCTTTATGGATGACCTGGATGAGGGAATTAAGTGCACCTTCAGTAAGTTAGTAGATGACGTGAAGTTGGCAGGACGTGTTGATCTGCCTGGGGGTAGGAAGGCCCTACAAAGGGATCTGGGCAGGCTGGATAGCTGGGCTGAGGCCAATGGGATGAAGTTCAACAAGACCAAGTGCCGGGTCCTGCACTT